>NC_092502.1:104157287-104272287 GCF_047511675.1 Marmota flaviventris | reverse complement strand
TCATGAATAGAATCAGGTCTTATAGGAAGAATAACATTAATAAATCTGATATAAAATACTACAGTATCAATTTTTTTAACATACAAGGAGAAGCAGAACGATACCATCACCTTAAGTCTTTTCCATTCAGACAGTCCACTTTCTTATGATAGGCAGACTTTTGTGAAAAACTATAGCCTTATCAGAAAATTGATTGGGGAGTATGAAACCAGACAAAGGATAGTAGTCAACACAGAATATTTCATAGGTAAAGTAGATTTCTATCTTTCCTGGAGCATAAGCATTTCAAGCAGGTATGTCAGAGTCTCTTTGTCATTTGTTTTTGTTAATTGTTTTACATGTTTGGTTCTACAAAACAGTTCTTTGGGAGGGGGAAAAAGTGACACTGCAAAAGAGTAAAGTTCAATAACTATTGATTTACATTCAGGAGACAAGATGGTCTTATAACTATAAAAAGTATAATCAGAAGTTCCCTGTCTCCTGGACAATGCTTAGATGGATAAAACCAATATTTGCCATGTGATTTTAATTATACTGTGCTTTCACTATTGACCAACTCTTCCTTCATGTTAACATACTATCTTTTTGGAAATGTAATAGTCAATCATCTAAGAGTCCAGTTGTATTAGAATAGGACTGACATTCTCTTTAAGGTATCTTTGTGTATCTTCATTATAATACACTAAGTACTATTTTTATCTTCTCCAAGATTAAATTTTTTAAAAAAGTATTTTTAGTTGCAGATGGACACAATACCTTTTTATTTTTATATAGTGCCTCATGAATGCACAATACCTTTTAATTTTATGTAGTGCCTCATGCATGCTAGGCACGCACTCTACCACTGAGCCACCTCAGCCCTAAGATTATATCTTACTTTCAATTTTTTGGTTGATATTTTAATGTGTCCCTAAATTTTGATAGCAGCACAAAATATATTTTATAAATGTTCCAATCAGAATAGTTACACTGAAATAATTGTGATTTTTTAAAAAGTAAAATTTGAAAGTTTGTATATTCACAGAGATTTTATTCTTAAAGCTGTATTCAGCTGAGATGTTACACTGGGTTGAATGTTGCAAAATTCATTTCTATCTAAAACCTTAAATTGTAATGTACTTTGAAAATTCTGCCTTTGTAGATACAATAATTAAAGATGAGGTTATTCTGGATGGATATATATATATATGCATATATATATATTCATATATACATATAAATATATATATGTATTTGGAGCATACCCTAAATCCAATGATTGGTAGGTTTCCTTATAAGATGAGGAATGCAAAAGGGAAGTCATATGAAGCTAGAGACAGAGATTGAAGTTATGCTGCCACAAACCAAGGAACACCAAGGATTAGTGGCAACTATCAGAAGCTAGAAGAGGTAAAGAAGGATTCTTTCCTAAGCCTTCAGAAGGGGCTTTAGCTGGCACCTTGATTTCAGACTTAGCCTTCAGAAATTTACTCTCACTAGAATGATGGTTGCTTTAAGCCACCTGGTTTTTGGTAATTTTGTTACTGCAATACTAGGTAGTTAATAGAGATGTCAATGTAAGTTCTAGTATTTCTTTTAATAGAAACATTTGTGAAGCTGGGCATGGGAGTGTACACCTGTAATTTCAGTGACTTGGGAGGCTGAGGCAGGAAGGATTTGTGAGTTCAAAGCCAGCCTCAGCATCTTGGTGAGGCATTTAACAACTCAGCAAGACTCTGTCTCTAAATAAAATACAAAAAGGGCTGAGAATTTGGCCCAGTGGTTAAGCACCCCTGGGTCCAATTGCCAGTACCGAAAAAAAAAGAAATTTTTATGTGAAACATCAGCATTTTAAAGTGCTCTATTGTCACTAGAAGGGTGCAGTAGAAATCTTAAAGTTTCAAGTTTGGGAATTTTTCTGTTATAACATATTCTTTCATCCACCTCTCCTCCATTCACCCACCCATCCAATTTATCCAATTCAGTAGCCCCCTCTTATCCAAGGGGGTAAGTTCCAAGACCCCCAGGGAATGTCTAAAATTGCATAGAGCACCAAAGCCTATATATACTGTGTTTTTTCCTATACAAAATTAGCCTCAATTTTTCCTTCTTCATAATTTCGTGGATAGAAAATTATCTTGGCAACCTAAACAATTTTTCCTCATTGAGAATTTTCACCATTTCACTTAAAGGAAGTACTTTACAGTTTCTCTTCAGCATATAAAAATTGTCAGCATCACTACTCCTGCATTTGGGACTACTACTATTACTTACCATTACTATAAAATAAGGGAAATTTTATTATTTACTATAAAATAAGGGAAATTTGAACAGAAGCACTTATAGCACCCTGACATTTGATCTGATAATCCATATGGCTATTAAGTGACTAATAGAAAAGTAGCATACATAGTATGAATATGCTAGACAAAGGGATGATTTGTTTCCTGGGCAGGATGCAGCTGGGACAGCACAGCACAAGATTTCATCATGCCACTCAGAACAGTGAACAATTTAAACCTAATGAGTTGCTTATTTCTGGATTTTTCACTTAATATTTTCAGACCACAGTTGACCACAAGTAACCAAAATCATAGAACACAAAACTGTAGATATGCGGTACTACTGTACTTACCGAATGCTTATCTTTCTCTCTCCAGATTGATTTCTGTATGGTTTCAATAGGTTGTAAAAGCTCTACCATGGCCAATGCATGCAATCCTATATCAGGTATTTTTTATGACTACCTACTGTTTCATTTACCGGTGCATACTTGAAGCAATTATCTTATTGATGAACATTTAAATTATTTGTTAATTTTCAATATTTTTATGAACACTGAGATAAACAATAAACAGTGAACACACATCTATGCCCTGGTTTGTATATCTTCTCTAGATAAAAATTCTTTGTATGGTATTTCAAATTTGCTTAGCAATATGCATTGACAAATTGCCCTCCACAAATGTATCCAACTGACATTCTCACCAGCAATGAGTGCCCATTCCCCCTCACTTGGTGTTTTTATTTATGCTAATTTTATAGGTGATTAATAATACTATACTTATTTGCATTTTTTTGCTGACGAGTGAGGTATAATAGAGTCATTAAAAGTCTGGAACTAGGGCTAGGGTTGTGGCTCAGCGGTAGAGCATAGAGCGTTCGTCTAGCACATGCGAGGCGCTGGGTTCGATCTTCAGCACCACATAAAACTAAATAAAACAAAGGAATTGTGTCCAACTACAACTAAAAAAATATTAAAGGAAAAAAAAAGAGTCTGGGACTAGATTATCTAAATTTGAATCCTGGTTCCACTGGTTCAAAGTTACTTAACCTCTTGGTGTCTCATTTTCCTCAACTATAAAGCAAAGAAGTACCTATCAAATGAGTTACTGTATGAAGCAAATCAGCTAATACCTGTAAAGTACTTATAACCATGGCTAGCATATAGTTAGTGCTATTATTTCATATGTCATCCAATCATATTTCTGTGTGCAAATTTATTTTATATTCTTTCCTATTTTTGCATAGGAGTGTTCTTTTTTTATTAGTTTATAAGTACTGTGTATATACTGGGTCTTTATCTTTTATCTCATAGAAATGGTAAGTACTTCTCAACAATTTCTCATTTTTCTTTCTACTTTGATTTTTCTTCCTTTTTGTTGTTTCCCAAGAGAAATTGTACTATACGACACTTATACAGTTCAAATCTATCAATCTTATCTTTATGGCATCTAGGTTTTATGTGGGTAAAAAAGGATTTTCAAAAAATTTCTTTCATAGTATAAAAGGAAAGACAGTTAACATTTTATTTCTGATTTTTAAGAGAAAATCTTTCTGGAAGAAATGAAAGGCAAGTACCAAGTAAAATGTCACTAACTGAATATTTAGGGTGGGTATTACTGACAGGGAATTTTATCATAATTTTTGTTTAAATTACTTTTAAAGAAAAAATTATCTTCCTAATTAGTGATCTAGAATACTATGAAAAACATTTCTTCCCAAAGAAAATGACTATAGATTTGCAGTTTCTGAATTTCTTTCAATTAAAAATAAATTTTTAAAAAGGGTATCTGTGTCCTATGAAATCAAACATCTAGATTTTATATATTATAGAAAGATTTTGGATTATTGGTATCCTGAACAGGTACAAAGAACCACAACACAAAAAGGCAGGCTCTAAAAGGGGGGGGGGGGGCTCCATTATTCAGATCAACAGATGCCAAATTAGAAATAAAACATTTTTAATGCAAAGATCTGCTTCATTTTTCCATCAAAGGAATCAGTTTTTCAGAGGGAATTTCACTGTGTTCATCTACTTAAGCATGCCTCATCACCCTAGCTGTTTTTAGTTCTCATTTCTAATTACAATCAAACTTAGCATCCTTTGTGGATTTTATTGCATTCTTGCTTCCAGGTAATTAAAGATTTAAATAAAGCCATATTTAACATTAACACCTATGGTACCATGCAGACCACCACCCCCAATTCAATGTAACACTATCATTATCTTTGGTATGATTCAACTAATACTTAGTCTATATTTATAAGTAACTTGAATTAATTTTAATTTATTTTTCTAAAATAGAATACCATTTTAGTGGAAAAGAGATATCCATTCTCATCATATTTATCAATTTTATAATTCTACTCTATTAAAAATATATTTTTTTGACCAGGAACCCTGGGGCACTCAACCACTGAGCCATATCCTCAGGCCTTTTTTATATTTTATTTAGAGACAGGGTCTCCCTGAGTTGCTTAGGGTCTCTATAAGTTGCTGAGGCTGGTTCTGAACTTGAAATCCTCCTGCCTCAGCCTCCCAAGGCACTGGGTTTATTAAAAATTAAAACTCACTAAAAGCATTGAAGTTTATTTGGCTTAATTTGTCCTTCATACACCCATGTGCTTATTGTTCACTCTTCCATTATTTTGTGCATGCTTTATGTGCATTCTAAATAGGTATTGGCAACTTAAAAATGTGAGGAGACCAATTTTAGACATCTTATTCTCAGGTTTGTAAGAAAGAAAACACAAAATTGCTTTTCACTTAAATGAAATTTCCTATGCAGAAATTCATTCATTTTAAATAAACACTGAGTGGGTAACCATTACTACATAGCATGTAGCTACTGTCCATCAGAGATAAACCTGATTCTAAGTTAAAAATCAAGCTGGGAAGAAAACAAACAAACAAACGAACAGGAAATAGTTGTTCTCTTTACTTCCACACTGTAGCCTTCAAACTGTCACTAGAATTCTCTTGCTTAACACAAATAAGCAAGCAAACAGAAACAATGCCCACAGAATTCCAAACTTCTCAGAAGGCCATTAACACCCTGTGTGTGTATTCTCAATATTCACTTCATGCATTCTACTCTACTGTCATAATGTCCTTTGCATTTCTTAAATGAGCTTTGGAGGTTTTTAATCTTATTTCTTTTGCTAAGAGGAAATGAGTGCCTTTCCCTATCTCAGTTTTTTATCTCACTACTTGCTGAAGACTTAGTTCAAGAGTCATCTCTACCAAGAAGCCTTCCTCAACTCATCAAGCGGAACTTTAATTCTCTTAAAATGATTTTTTTTCCAAATAACTGTGACCTAAAAAGTTGTATAATAATACCATAGATCTATACAATGCTTCGTAATTAAATTACTTCACAAATAGTATATCACTAGTCATTCTGAGCAATTGCATTAAATATCATATAGATGATAGGTATTAGAAATGTAACATTTAGGGGCTGGGGATGTGGCTCAAGTGGTAGTGTGCTCGGGTAGCATGTGTGAGGCACTGTTCGATTCTCAGCACCACATAAAAATAAAAATGAAGATATTGTGTCCACCTAAAACTAAAAGAAATGTAACATTCAATAATCAAAATGATAGAATTCAGGTGTGTTGTCTTAAACTAAAGGCATATATATGTAGTTTTTGGAACTCAGAAAAGGCTTTTGGGATTATATGACAATAACATCTCAAAAAGTTTCCTAAAAGAAAACAGCTTATAATTGAACAGTCTTCCAGTTGTTTAACCAGTAATTAGAGCCACTCCTGAAAAGTTTTTGACAAAAAAATGAAAAAGGTCATGTTTCTCAGGAGTATTTTGTATATATGGTCATGTACACCTTACACTTATGGACCAAAGCTTTGGTTAAAAACAATCAAAAAAACAAGCAGCCATTCCTTACTGAAACACAAAAGGCCAGCTTATCTTCGGAGACTGTTTTTCTAGTTATCTTTGGCAAAAGTTCTTAGTAATGGGATTATTTTATGTGATGGACTTTCAAAGTATAGTAATCCATAAACAGCTTACGTAAGCAGTTATTTATTAATGTTCCTACTCAGCCCAAAGAAAGTTAAAACAATGGAATGTCAGGCAACCTGAGTTCTAGTTTCAACTCTTGACTACTCTGTTAATGTGATATTTGGTAAGCTGTGTAATTTCTGTAGGTCATGGGTTCATCATTTATAAAATGAGGGGGTTGAACTAGATGATCTCTATGGTATGTTGCAGCTCAAAAACAAATGGAAAGAAGAACTACATCTTAAATTCATTTTATTAACAGAGGAAATTAAACTATCAGCATAAGCAATTTTTTCTCCCTTATTTACAAAGCTGATAAAATATTCTGAGACCAGCCCTAAAATGCTTTAAAGTAGGATTGTTCAGGTCAATAAATCTAGCACGTTAAGTTTAACTATCAATTTCTCTTCACTTTACTGATATATCTTTCCTCTTTAGGTCTCAAAAGTTGCCGTAAAATCTCATGTTTCTTTGTAATTCATGATATAATTCATCCCAGTCTGGTGTTTCATCAATTTAACAGTTCTAATTGCCTTATTATCTGCTCTGGTGCAGTAGTAAAGCCTCTGAACATTTCATTTACCTTACCAACAAGAAAACCCCATATATCTCAGCCTTAAGGATATTACCTCTACCTCTTGGATGAGCAGAGGCATGAAGACTTAAGCTTTCTGGAAAGTCAATATAATCTATCACTATTTAACTGTTTGTCAATGTTTATGCCTATCTCAACTCACATTTAATGGGGCTTTTTATTGTTATTTTCCACTATAAAATTTTGAAGACACCTAAATGTCACTAATTCCCTTCTAAGTTTAACATGTATATTATAATGTTACTTACTTGGAAGACACAGATATGTTGCAAATATAAGGACTTTGAAGTTAGGAAGACTAACTTACGTGGGTTCATATCCTAGTTCTGACTTTTACTATCCATCTGACTTTAAACAAGTTACTTGCATCTCTGAGCCCGTTTCCACATGTAAAATAGCAAGGCTATTACACAACATGGTAGTGAATAGTAAGTATAGTTCCTGGTACAATGCTGCATACACAACAGATATTCAGTAACTTTTAGGGATGACCTCCTATTCAGCAGCTCTCACTTAGCTGGCTCCTGCTTGTTGAATTTGACAGTTTGAAAATAGATTCAAGCTATCAACTAATTCTACAGTAGTGTTTCCAAAATGCTGGTTGTAACCAATTAGGGATGAAATCCACACAGTGGTACAATAAGTATTATTTTATATGAAGAGAACAGAATGGAATTTAAAATACCAGAGTGCATCATAAGTAGTAAGAATAGGACTATTTAATTAAATTTTGTTTCAATTTTATACATGTAAAATATATTATATCATGATACAAAATAAATGATGCTTCTTATTCTGGTTTGGATCAATAAGGCTTGAAATACATTCTTGTATGGAGAAGGCCATGTCATCTTTGACTATCATTCCTTTCTGGAGAAATGTACTACCGAGCCCTTAAAAATTACTATTTCAAAGTCTAGAGCCCCTCCCCCAGCACTGTTCCTTCACATGAACAATTAAATACAGTCTGAGATAATCTGCATTGTTAACAAGACTAAGAAACAGAAATGATGCTTTAATTCTTCCTTTAACTATTCGTCAAGTCCTCATCTCTCATTTTTCTTCTTTTGAACCACAGTAGCAAATAAAAGACTCTCTCAGTGCCATAAAAAAGACACTAAAGACCTTCATAACAAGGCATCTAGTTATCCAAACATTAAAATATAAAAAGTATTCCATAACTGTAACACTTACAGTAAAACACACTGATCTTTTGAGGAGAATATTTATGTTGTTTTCTGAAACAGACTCAAATGAGATTTGGGAAAGGACTATTAGGGAAAGATTTTCCAAGAAAGTAATACCAAAATTAGGATTTGGTAGATGAGCAGTAATTAGCAGGGCAAAGATGGTAAAAGGGGATATGGCAGGAGGAACAAACTGGGAGGCAGCATTTTAGATACTTTAGAATCTTATGTGCTCTTCTTAGTAAGAGAGGACATTAAGAGAGAAATTAAGTAAGGGTGGCTCAGAGTGTGGAGAAGAAAAATGGCAAGAGATAAAGCTAAACAATAGTAGTGGTAGCCTAGATGAGAAAAACAGCTGTAGAAATTGAAAGAAGAAAACATGAAGAGTATTTTAAACCTGATGAATGACAAATGTGGGAAAACAAAGGAGAGGGAAAAGCCACTGATTGAGATAAGGAGGCCAGGAGAAGAATGTGGGTTAGGGGCAAATAGAAACCTAGAACCTTTTTGATCATGCTATTTTTGATGTACTAATGTGACATTAAAGTGGTACTTTGCGGAGGTTGCCAGTCCTGGAGTTCAAAAGAGAGGTCTGGGCTAGAGTTATAAATGTGGAAGTCATGAGCACAATGATGGAAACTGAGTTACAAAAGTGGGTGAGACTGCTCACTGGAAGGTTTATGAAGTGAAAAGGGAAAAGAGCCCAGGTAGAACACCAGGAACATTAACATGAGGGTAATTATACTAGAGCAAGAATTACATCTTATTCACCATTATATCTATCACTTAGAAAGTACCTATAATGTATCGGTGACTCAATAAATTTTGGTTGAATAAAATATAAGAAACAAAAACAAGATTTAGAAGGGGCAAAGTGGTAAAACTGAAACCAGAACTGAAGTAACAATTCAGTAAAAAAAAAAAAAAAGTAGGGAAGAAAATTTTCAAGAAGGTGGGGAAGGGCAATTCTGTTAATAAGTCAAGATAAAGACTTGTAGGTGACCTTTGTTTCACTACTGCTGCTAAGGGGTGGCATGGAGTAGGGGAACTAGAGCAGAACAAGAAGTAACTGGAGGTAGAGATGTGGAACTTGTGGAACTTAATTTCTCTCTTAATGTCCTCTCTTGCTTTAGAATCTTACGTGCTCTTCTTGGTATCTAAAATGCTGCCTCACTGTTTGCTTTTTGGACAGTTTTCTTCAAACAACAAGGCAGGGGGATGGGATCCAGATCAAAGATGCTGGTTTTCAATACAAGGTTCAGATTTTTGATTCTATGAGGAGGTAATGAGGAAAGTAAGAGTGTGGTGCAGGTTAAGTCTGTAAGTGTGATGGTACATGGGGTACATCTGAAGAGCATTTGATCATTCCAGAGAAGACGCCAGGGAAGTAATGAGTAAGAAAGGAAGACTAATATGCACTATTCAGCACAGAAAGTTAGGGAGTGTACAGTCAGAGGAAAGTGGTCACTACGTAAAAACCTGAAGGGAGAGCTTATATTCAAAAACTGATATATTTACCAAGCTCACCAATAAAGACTAGGAAAACTGGCATGAGCTGGAATTTGGTCTCAGGCTGCTAACACAATTCAGGGAATATCTAGAGAGGCCACTCTAGATATTCCAGAGTGCTCTCTCTAACTTTTGACAATTAGAATATTTCAGGAACTCTGAGCACAGATTCATTAGTCAGTCATTTACCAGACTTGTGCTTTCTATTATGTCTCTCCTCACTACAGGTCTCTTGTTTATCCTTCCTTTTCTTCTTCCTACTTTTACTGGCCATAAAATAAAAATACAAAAAATTTAAAGTATTTATTTTACTAAATGCTTCCTGTTTCATATTTCTAAGATCTCTAACAAAAACTAGGCAAGTTCTACATTTTACATTCTAAACAAGAGAAAAAACAAAATTATTTTTGTAGGAGGCCCTCAATAATGATTTCCCCCATATACACCAATGGCATCCAAGAAAATACATAAGATATTTGGGGACTTAGCATTGGAGAAGTTAACTCTCCATAAATACTCTAAAATGTTGATGTATTATAATCTTTAATTTTGCTGAAATGTAATTCTGAGAGCTATGAGGTGTGAAGAAGGTAATCAAGAAGTCACCAATATGGTGAATGTGTCTGGTAACTACCCACATCCGATCTCAGTGCAGCTTTACTGTTCTTTATTTTGTCCTTGTGTGTAGTATTACTAGTAAATGAATTAAAATGCAAATAAACAAAATTTTTGTTTTGTTGAAGAAAAAGACATAGAAAAGAAAGTGGAAGAGGTAGTGATAGAGATACCAGTAAGTAAAGGAAGCTAAGAAAATTACTGTTCACAAATTTAGAGATTTAAAAAGATATTACAATGAACTGCCTGTTGTATTTTCCTCACTCCCATGCTATCATCTATCAACATGTCAATTAGTAGTCAGAAATTCTTAACTGGACTGAAATCTGGAATCAGAGTTTTAAAGATGTGATAATCAATTACAGAATTACTATACTTTATCTATTACCGTTAGACTTGAAATACTATCTCGGAGAAACAAATGACATTAAGTGTCATAAGCTACTGCCTTACTAAAAGGAGAGCCTATATTAGTTAGAAGTATAGACTAACAGAACTGAATCTAGATTATAGAACTGATTTTACCACTTAATATCTTTGTGCCCTTTTGAAAAATCACAAATCTTTGTGTTAAGCAGGTCCTTGGAGGAGCAGACACTACGACAGGATTAAATTTTTAAGATTTTTTTCAGGGTAAATACAGGTGGATGTGGAAAATGGGGAGGGAACTGAAAAAGGCTGCGACAGCCATCAGACTCAGGAAAATCTGACCCTAAGTGAAGATAGGAGTAAAGAATGTTCAGGAACAAACATCCTAGACTGCCAGGCCATTTAAAGAAAGTTCAGCAAGGCCAGTGGGGAGTCCTAAGGCTAAAGTCAACCACCTAAAGAATCCCATGTCTCTGAAAAGGCCTATCTTAGTATCCCTGCTGAACACAGTCTCTGGCTGGTTGCAGTTTATGAGAAGCCAGGCTTTTTTTTTTTTTTTTTTTTTTTTTTAAATAACTTTATTTTGCTTATTTAGTTTTTTTATGTCGTGCTCAGGATCGAACTTAATGCCTCACATGTGTGAGGCAAGCGTTGTACCACTGAACCACAACTCCAGCCCAAGAAGTCAAGCTTTTGGTCAAACATAGTAATGGATTTGACAGTCCAGTGGCTGGGGTCCTTAAATAATTATATTCCTTGCACATGGTGATCTTCAAATCCATTCTCATGGCCACTACAACCCCTTCTGAAATTTTTCACATCTATAAATTTCCTAGTTTTGTCCTTCCCACTTCCCAGTGTTGTACCAGGTATCCTGGTATTGGCACTAAGGATATAACAGTGAACAAGAGAGGCATAGATATTGTCTCTGCCCTCAAAGAACCTACATTCTAGTGAAAATACAAGGAAGTAAGAGGCAATTAAATATTGTGTGGATCATCCAGATTGTCACTCACCTGCAACCCTCAGATGGCTCCCTATTACTTATAGAAGAAAGTCTATACTCAGTATGACATATAAAACTGAGTACTCATTTATCAACTTCCTAAGTCTTCAATATTCAGAAACCCTAAATTCCAGCCTCAAAAATTGCCTCCCATTATAACATACTGATTCACATCTCCATGCTTTTATTCTTTAAGAACTGGGGACTGAACCCAGGACCTCATGCATACAAAGTATGGAAGGTAAGCATGTTACCACAGAGCTATAACACCCAGCCCACATCTTCATGCTTTTACACATATGGTTCTATTTAGAATGACTTCTATTCAGCTTCAAGATTCCATTCAAATGTTATCTTTGATAAGTCTTCACTAATCCTAGAGTAGTAATTCTCAAGAGACAATTTTGGCAATGTCTGGAGATAGTCTTGGTTGTCACAAATGTGCAAGGTAAGGGTGCTTCTGGTATCTAGCATGTACTTACTACTAAATACCACATTGCAGCTGGGTGTAGTGGCATACACCTGAAATCCCAGTGGCTCAGGAGGCTGAGGCAGGAGGACTGCAAGTTCAAAGCCAGCCTCAGCAACTTTGTGAGGCCCTGTCTCAAAATAAAAAAAAAGGACTGGGGAGTGGCTCAGTAGTAAAGCACCCCTGGGTTCAATTCTTGTTTCCAAAATAAATAAATAAAAATAAAATAAATACTACATTGCAAAAAACTACTATCCCTGCCCCTGACAAAGAACTAGACCAAAATATCCAAAATGCCAAGATTCAAAAAACCTGCCTTAGGCAATCTGTCATAACCTGATCTGGGCTCATAAAGCATTGTGTCCTTAATTATAGGACTTTTGACTTTCTCTAACACCATGAGCTATTAGAAAACAGAATGTGTTATTCGTCTTTCAACATCCTATGACAACCCAATTTCATCCTTTTTGGAAATTTGTCAAGGTATAAAATGGTATAGCCAGGGCATTGGTGTCACTCAGTAGATGCTCTCATCCTGGCTGGACAACTTCCTAGCTGTGTATCTAGGCATATGACTTAAACATAACTTCTTTATCTGTAAAGTGGAAACCACTGCAACTGTATTATGAGGGTTAAATGATACATACATAAAGAGCTTAAATAATGAGTAGCACACAATGAAAGCTCAATAGGTTTCAAATAACATTGTTCCTCTACCTTTTTATGTTGCCAAAACAAGCAAAAGGAAAACAAAGGAGAGGCAGGAGGTGGTGAGAAGAGATTTTAGATGCAAAAAACGTTACTATTCAATAAATCAATTATTAAAGTGATTATCTTACCCTGTTCAGGATTTTTCTCATCACTCATTGGTTTCAAAGCAGTACTTGATAAATTAGAATTTATTTGTAATCCAAAATACTGTCTTTGCTACTAAAATAAGTTTAATTTTTGGTTGCAAATATAAGTATAGTTCAAATGAAGCATCACTAATTTCACAGTTTTATTCATAAAATAGGAAGACACTAGTTTGAATTCTCACAATGAGCACAAACCTGAACATCTGATATTAAGGAATACTTAACTAGGATATATCATGTGTTATGTGTTAAACAGCACTTATAAATGCTTTTAACTAAGAATTGGTGATGGTGTAACAATGTTACTTTGGATAAAAAATGAATAGCAAAGCTCTGGTGAATGGTGGTCAATATTTAGCATAGTACCTGACACTTAGATGGTCAATAACTAGCTGTTAAAATAAATCTAGTAAAGGAATCCTCAGACTTAAGAAAATTCATCACAGTCTAGACTGGTAGTAGTAGCAGTATCTGACAGAGAACAGTAATTCTCATCTCACATCTTTTCCCATCAAAATTGTTCAACTGTTTATTGGAAAATACTTTTCCCTTGGGAAGAAAGACAAAGATTCTCAAAAGTCATGGCAGCCACTTAAAACTTTTAGAAAGATGAGTTTTTGTATGTTTGTTCCTGGGGAAAGGATTAACTGTTGATGGCTTCAAGTTTATTGGTCACGTCTGTTCAAATGGCAGTAAAACTTCATATGAAAAGTGAATGAACCATTTTCATCCATTTGGTTCCCAACAGGGCCTTTCACCCTTTAGAAATATCTTCAACTTATCACTCAAGACGTGTTTCACTGTTCCAATTATTTCTGATTTATAAAACCCAACGCAAGCAGGACCATTAAATTAAAATGTTATACTAAAATAATATGAAAAAAGAAGTTACTTTAACTTTTTAGGAAGCATCTATTTTGGGATAAGGAAAGATGGATTGGTACAATACTATGTACTTGATCTTTAAAAAAAAAAACAAAAAACTTATCCTAGTAAAAAACAATGCCCCAGGATTACTTTTAAAGTTAATTACTACCATAAAATAAACTCAATTCCTATGCCTAAACCTGCTTTTTAGCTGTTAACTTGGTAGTAATAATAAAATGAACTGTACAAGGCAATCTCTCAAATAACAAAACATTTTGCTCATTTTTTCCCTAACTTTGAATAGGCATAATAAACAACTGAAGAGCATTCTGTGTATGTATACTTTTACTAGACCACTAAAAGTGTACTATTTGGGCACAGATGAACACAGATTAGGTACTAAACTTATTTTCACTTTACAGAATTATCAAAGCCCCAAAATTGTGGTAAAGTCTTAATTTATCCAAATTATATACATTGCAATATTATTCCAACCAACATATTCTTCAACATTTACTTACATCATGCATTCTGCTTCTTCAAGACAAAATTGTTTTAAAAATTAAGTCAAAACTGTATTAGTGTTATATTTGGAATTACTATGAAAACAAAGTATTCAACATAAAGCAACTTTAAAGAAATACTACAGAAGAAACATAACTGAACAAAAATTTATTCTAATTACAAAATAAATAACAAAAATAATTAATTAATAACAAAAATATCATTCTAACTTTCAGGGCAATGATGAGAAAGTTTACTTATGATATCTTAAAGGAAAGTATACTTTTATAACTCTCCTCATGAAAATATATACTCCTATGAGTATAAAGATTTAAAATCTTTAAATATTTGATTTACATCTGAAAAATAATCTGTACTTAAATTTTACAGATGATAGCACTGAAAATTTTTGAAAAAAATTCTGACCTTACTATGTAATTTAAAAAGCCAAATCTAACAAACCTAATTTTCACTACTTTTAACATACTCTTTGTGAAAATATATATTGTATTCCTCTCGTATCACTTTTAAAAAAAAATTTATCACAATAATCACCATATAGTATAAAATTATTTCTAATTATTTAAGTAGTTAAAAACTACATGGAATCTAAACATATACAGCAATTAGCATTCTTCAAAAGTATTCTGGAAAATGTAAGAGACCATAAGAATTAAATATAGTAGTGGCTATTAACAGTTCACTAATGTAACAAAAGCTTAGAAAAACGAATATAAAAGTGTTAGTCTTTCTTTAAAAGGCTAATGTCTATTAACAGCTTAAAACAGGGCACAGTAGGGGGTTAATATGTTGTTGTCTGAATCACTTTCATCAGTTTAAGTACCTATTAGTCCTTATTAGCAATGTGCTGGCAAGGTGCTATTGGTCTTTTAAAGTTTTGTCTGCTTCTTATTCTATTTGGCTAGAGAGATACTTTGGCAATAATGTTTGAAACATGAAGTTTAGATCTGTATATTTATTAGCTTTTAGAATTTTAAGTTTATACTTGTAAATGTTTTCTATTAAAACTATATTGAGAAGTAATTTAAATTGTTCAGCATACCTGTATGCCTAATTTGTTTTAATATGTGTGTTTGTTTTGAAACAGGGTCTCACTATATTGCCCAGACGGTCTTGAACTTCTGGCTCAAGTGATCCTCCTCTGCCTCAGGTTCCCTAGTGGCTGCAATTACAGGTGCAACACCATACCTGGCTTATCTTGTAATTTTAATAATATGTAAAGTACTCCCCAAAATTTCCCTAAAAGGGAGAAATCAAGATTAATTTCCTCAGAAGCTAAAGCAACTCACATGTAAATCCTCCTAAATAATATTACTAATGCAAAACTCTTTATTAAACTGACTTAGTTTCAAGAAAAACCAATGGTTAATCTTGGATATCAAAAGCTTACTATTTAAAAACTGAAATTCAAATGATCAAACGGCGCAGCAGGGGAGGGGGGGACCTACCTCGGGGTCAAAGTTTACTGCACTTAGTTTCAAGAACCAAACTTGGAATAAAATCTAAGACTTAAAAGAAAATAACAATTTATAACAGAAAAGTCATCCTGAAGAATCCATATCTGTAGACACAGTATGATTAGTAAGGTAGAAAGTTTCCCAATTCTGGCTTCACTAATAACTAGCTGCGTAATTGTAAGAAAAATAATTACCTACCTCTTTTGTTTGTTTATAGGGTAGAGAGGAACAGAGAATATGAAATTACATAAGAATCTCTAAAGGGTACCTCATCGGCTCCACAACTTAGCTTCAAAAAGAAAAGATTCAGAAGTGAATTCAGTTTAAGCAGTTTAGATATCTACAGGCCTAAACTGTTCTTCTAAACTGTTCTTGTAATTTTTAATTATATAGAAAGTACTTTCCTTTAAAAACTAAACATACTTGGGTATTTCTTATGTTGTTTTATAGTTTAATTCTTTCCACTTATTAAACTGCATGTTAACAAAATTCTTTATTATTAGAATTATAAAAATAACTCTTTGAAGGGCCATTTGTCAATATCTCTCACATATATACACATATACCCTTGAGCTAGAAATTACACTTTTATGAATTTATTCTACAGATAAACCTGCATGTTAATAAAACTACACACATATAAGGACATTCACTGCAGCATTTTTCAAAGCAGCAAAATACTGGAAATAGAAAATGGCTTTTTTAAAAAATGTGGTATATCCATATAAAATACTTGGTAGCCATTCAAAGGAATGAGGCTATGTTGTTGTATGTTCTAAATGCTAAATGCAAAAAAAAAAAAAAAAAAAAAAAAGGATGTGCAAAACAATGTCTACAGAGCAACTACCACATGCTCTAAAAGATATAAATGTAAATACTTGTGCATGCACAAAATATCTGTGGAAGGACTCACACACCAAAGAGAAAAAAAAAACGAATAATGATGTTGGCTCCAGAAAGGGAAAGCTGGGAGGAGAGTGGACAGAGTCATAAGACTCACGTTTCACCATGTATCTTTTTACACCTTTTGAATTGTGCCATATGTACATATTATCTATTCAAAATATTGTTCAAAAGTATTTCAAAATATGCTAAATTAAAGAGACATGAAGAATAAGACACCATTTCTGTCCTCAAGGAACTTCAAATGTCAGAGAGAATAAATTAATTCATTTTACAAATTATACCAATGTCTTTTTTGTGCCAGGCCTCTGGTGATGTGTCCTTGAGCTCATGGAGCTTATATCCTAGTGGACACTAACGTATAATCTGATGTTGGCTTGAAGAGTCTAGTTCAAGTAAAGCAATAATTAGAAGGCAGACCTCTCACAACCTCAATTTTTATAACCAGAAGTTAAAACAGTCCAGGTTCCCCCAAATAAGCAGCACAGAAAATGGAGTAGTGATAGATGTAAGCAGAAGCTATCAGAAGAAGGAATAATAAGAGGCACATTAATGGCTGACAATATCTCATTGAACTAAGAGATAGAAAAAATTTTAAAGTAAATAAGATACCAAGTTATTATATAATATAGTTCAAGCATTCTCCAATTAAGGACTCAGTTATACTACAAAGATCTTTACTATAATGAGATTTTCAGGGATTTCAGTAGGCATTTTTTCCATAGGAAAATTGTTATACCTCTCATTAAGCTTCATAAACTGTCCCTCAAGAGCCTATTTAATCCGATTTAATATACTTCCTAATAAGCTATTGAACCACTGTTTTCAGAATATTGTAACTATCTAAAATAACTATGCTTCTAATAAGGAAAAAAAAATGCTGAATTTGAACTTTGATGCAAAGAACGACTCCTAATTACTGTAGTCCTTGCATTAAGTGGTGACTCTTCTAACTCCTAGAAGGCAAGGTGATTGGAAGAGAAGCAAGGATAGTGTTTGTGAGAATAAAAGGTTGGGATTCCAAAGCAAGACAGGTTTGCCTGCCCTTTCCTCCTCTTCTCTTTTTTCATTTCCCCTAATTGGAGAACAGCACTGAACTGGGTATAAGAATTAGGAGGTGAGGGGGAGGACTGAGGAAAGATAACATTTATATATTTTCCCTACTTCTGATAAAGAGGATCAGATCTCAACAGGACACTGAATCAGAGGGAAACTCAAGGATCAAAGCTAAGCCTAAAGCACAGCAGAATTTAATTTTTTTAAAGAAAGAGAAAGACAGAGTCTAGGGTTGTAGCTCAGTGATAGAGTGCTTGCCCCTAGTTAAGTGTGAAGCACTGGGTTCAATCCTTAGCACCACATATAAATAAAATTACAAATAAAATAAAGGTAGCATGTCCATCTACAACTAAAAAAAAATATTAAACAGAGAGAGAGAGAGAGAGAGAGAGAGACAGACACACACACACACACACACACACACACACACACAGGAGGAAAGGAAGTAAACCCCCAGTAAGATCAGTCAAGGAAATTACTCCTTGTATCACACACAGGTCTATATAAATTAGGGATTATAGTAATTATATCAATTAATACTCTACTACAAGTAACTGTTTCAATTCAAGGAATTTAATCACTTTGGAGGTTTTTTTTTTTTTTTAATTGTGATTGTTGTTTTTCTTTTGTTTTCTGTCTTATACAACTAAAATCTAGGGAAAACCTGACTTCAGTGTTGGCTGATCCATCAGTTCAAGAATATCATCAAGAAGTTTCTTTTTAATCTCTTCATTCTGTGATCTATAATACAAAATACCAGATGTCCTTGTGCTAAAACAATTCTACCAGCCACAATCTGTTAAATGGAGAAAGTACTTCTGTCCCAGAATTGTAAGAAAAGGTTTAGAAATTCACCCTATTTAAGTCGACTTAAATCACATGGCCATCCAGTGTCAATTTCTATGACCAGAGAAATGGAGTATAGCTTTTAAAGTCAGAGGCCCACTCCTAAAGCCAAGAGTGAGGGAATTTCCTTCAAAGAATACAGACTATATATGTTGGGAAGAACAGTAGATACTAGAATGAAAATACAAATAGATATCAAAAGAAAAAAATATTGAAGAGGCAGCCAAAGAGTTCACTTAGAAGATATATATGCAATGAAGACAGAGTCATCACAAAATATTAAATACAACTGCTCATTTAAAAGATAAAAAATTAGTTGGGTATGGAGCATATGCCTGTAGGGCCAGATATTTGGAAGGCCGAAACAGGAGGATCATTTGAGCTCAGAAGTTTGAAACCAACCTTTCTCAAAAAAAAAAAAAAAAAAAAAAAAAAAAAGAGAGAGAAAGAAAGAAAGAAAATTACTAGAACAGAATATTGTTTTTACAAACAAATAAAAGCCAAAGTTAGCTCTTGGGATCACTTCATTTTAACCCACTACTTGAAATGCTGGAATGGTTTAAAAAAAAAAAAAAAAACATGAAATTATCTTTTCTTCTTTTTGCAGTACTGGGGATTTAAAGGGGGAGGGGGGCATTTTACCACTGAGCCACACCCATAGTCCTTTATATTTTTTTTATTTTGAGACAGGGTCTTACTATGTTGCCCAGGCTGGCTCAAATTTGCCATTCCCTTACCTCAGTCTCCCCAGTAGCTGGATTAAAAGCGTGCACCACTATACCCAGCTAAATATCAATTTTGAGACCTATGCATTTCCTAATTCTAACTGTATAGCTAAAAAAAGATATAAATAAATGACAATTAACAACTTGTTCTTGATTGTGGTAGTGGTACTGGAGACAAGTAAAGATTAAAGGTATATATGGCTGACAGATTTTAAACCTATAGTAGTGACAATTACAAAACCATATGGTATTAGGTTTAAAAAAATTATAACATTATCAATAAAGAATTCAATCTTGCTCTAGAAACGCTATGACAAACTTATGAAATTAAGGTATCATAAATCAGAATTAACAATAAGGAAAAGAACCATTTAAAAAGTGATATTGTTGACCTTCTTTGGCCTCAGATCCTAACCAACCCAGTGCCAGGAGAGTTTTCAGGACCCAGCATCTAGAGCTCCATCTAGAGGTCTCCCTCATCCCTGCCTTCCCACCCACCATATCTTGACTGAATGCATAATCCTGGAAATGGGTAGGGTTGTCTTTTCCAAAGACTGCCCTTTCTACCAAGTAAAACTCCCTGGTTGTCTAAGGTATATACACCATTCTACACAGGAGAGAAGGATATGACTAAGATAGGGCTAGAGTTGCACATCTTTTTCCTTTTGTTCTTTATCTTTAGGGATGCTTGTTTAAAAAGACAATCAAAATAATTTTCCAAAGATGGAAATTAAGCAAAAACAGTATTAGAGTAAAATTAAGAAGTATATCAAACATTATAAAAGATGTAGATAATAAAAGAAACTCTGATGCATGTAGTTGAGAATGTAAAAATGAAATAACCCCTTTGGAAAATAGTTTGGTACTGTTATGGACTGAATGTTTGTGTGTCCTCCCACCACCAATTCACAGTATCAGGATGTGGGGTCTTTGGTAAGGTGTAAGGTCATGAAGACAGTGCTCTTGTGAATGAAACTAGTGCCTTTATGAAAGAGATCCTAGAGAACTCTCTAGACCTCTTTCTACCATGTGAGGATAAAAGAAGACAGCAATCTGCAACCTGAACAGGTCTGCATCAGAACCCAACATTTTGGCACCCTGATCTCAAGACTTCCAGGCCCCAGAATCATGAGAAATAAATTTATTTTGTTTTAATTCACAATGGCACTTTGTTAGAGCAATCCAAACTGATTCAAACAGCATTACCTTATTAAGTGAACAACATGGTTTGGATATTAAATGTCCACCAAAGACTACTTATGTGTTGAAGGCTTAGTCCCTAGAAGATTGCACTATTGGGAGGTGGTAGAAATTTCAGATGGGGCCTAGATGAAGGAGTGGGTCACTGAGGTTGTACCCTTGCATTCATCTCACCATCCCTCCCTCCATCTCACCACCCCTCCCTCCCAGCAATGAGGTCAGCAGCTTTGCGTTGCCATGTGCTACTCACCATGATGTTCTTTCTACCTCACCACAGGCCCAAATTCAATAATCAAGTGACTATGAACTGAAAACCATGAGTCAAAATAAATCTTTCCTCCTCTAAGTTGATTTTTTCCAGAAATTTCATGACAGTGAAGGAAAGCTGACTAACACAATGAAACATTCCATAGTTTATGACCCAACAATTACATTTCTAGGTATACATTCAAGAAAAACTTGCATATCATTACCAAAGACATGAATAAAATTGAATACAGAAACACAGTTAATAACTAGAACAATCCAAATGCTCTTCAACAAATGAATGGATAAATTGTAGCATTATCACACAACAGAATATTATACAATAGTCAAAACACATATATTGTATCTACATGCAAAAATATGCCTGAATTTTACCAACATAACATTGAGTGAAAAATAATAAATCCCAAAAGATGCCCTTCTTATGTAGTAAAAAAGTAACTAAAACTAATAACATACATTTTAATAGTAAAGAAATGGTAGTATTTACTATTAAAAACCAAAAAGCAAGATAATAGTAAATATAAGATTAAAGCAGTAGTTACCTTAGATGGAGGAAGTAGCACAAAATTAGGAAAGCATTAGGTAAGCTATTATCATTATTTTAGATTTTAAGATAGGTGATGGGGTTCCTATTATTAGTATATTACTTAAAAGTAGCTCAGTGGTTGAGCACTTGCCCAGCATACACAAAGCCTTGGGTTCCATCCTCAGCACCATTTAAATAAAAATATGTAAAAAACCCAGTCAAATAACAAACAAAAGAAGGCTTTTCATGAACCAATAAATCTTTGTTCACCTGTTTTAAAAACAGTTTTTTAAAAAGTTTTTAGTGGGCTGGAGTTGTGGCTCAGTGGTAGAGTACTTGCCTAACACATGTGAGGCACTAGATTCAACACCACATAAATAAACAAAATAAAGGTATTGTGTCCATGTACAACTAAAAAAAAAAAAGTTTGCAGTGCTATTCTTCCTAATTATAGAAGGAAAAAACCTGACTTACAGAAAAGTTCAGAGTAATTTGGTCAAACAAGTATATATTTGGGGAAATTTTTTCCCATAAATGTGCCTTAAGAATTAATTTTAGCACTTTTAGGGATAAGTCTCAGCTAATGGGAAAATGTATATGTGAAATATTTTACTTACCAATAACAAAGTATTAGAGTGATTTTTTATCTTCTGTTAGAACCAAAAAATTCAAAATTCTCTGCTTCCATGTTTCATATTACCCAAGAGTCATTGCTAGTCATTCTAGTTTAAATTCTACATTCTAAACAAGAAAACATATTGCTTGGTCGTGGATCTTGATTCTACGCTCAGTCATGAGAGCTTTAGTTTTCTCCCTTTCCAGCTAGAAGAGACATCTGATTGCCTCTTGGTATAGCTCTTGAGAGTCAATGCTTGCCAAGTAATTGGTACAATGTAGTAAAGAGCTGATCATCTGCTACTCACTGTGATACTACCTCTGACCACCACTTTGGAACTGGATACATTACAGAAATTTCAAAAAGAGCAAGCTAAGAAGTTGGTCATTCTGGCTGAATGTACTCTAATTCAAAATAAAGGGGTATGAGTACAAGAAAAGATATAATTAGAAAAGCTTTGGGAAATAAATTATAAAGCAATGTCCTTAACTTTTTCTTATATTGTTTACCATATTTCCACCCACCTTTTTTTTTTTTTGGTAGTGGGGCTTGAACCCAGGAGTGCTCTACCTCTCAGCTAAATCCCCAGTCCTTGCTATCTATCTATCTATCTATTTAGAGACTGGGTCTCACTAAGTTGCTGAGATTAGCCTATAACTTGTGAATCTCTTGCCTCAGTCTCTTGAATTCTGAGGTTACAGGTCTGCACCACTGCGCCCTATCCATCACTACTTTAAATACAGGAAGTAAATAAACAGCTAAAGCTAAGGGGAAATAAATTTAGGTTTACCTAGTATAGGTGTCATTTACATTTTTCACTTTATATGTCAGTATAATACATACTGAACTAATATTGGAGATATTATATATCTTTTATGTTGATTTTAATTCCTCCTACAGTGTAGTGTGTATGTACGTGCGTGTATGTTTGTGTGTATAAGCCATACCCAGTTCTATACCAGAAGTGTAGGTATAAACAAACTTGGGAAGATGCCACAGTTTGGGAACAGGGCTTGCTTTATTAAAAAAAAAAAAAAAAAAAAAATCAATACAATTTCCCCACAGGTTCATGATGTAAAATTCTATAATCAAGGCTTGTAGATTTGTAATTATGGTATGTCAGCTACATTTAAACAAGAGTGTTAAAAGATTGTTAAAGTTAAACTAACACAATTGCAGTGTGAATTGTCCTAGTCTCACTCTAATCTACTGGTGTCACTTTCATTTAATCAGAGGAAAACTATGGGCCAATGTCAGTGCTATTTCCAATGCCCTAACATTCTTTGTTCACATTGGATTTTAAACCATTACCAATATAAAATAGCTATAAAAAGATATATATAAGAAAGTATTTTTAATCAATTCATCCTGTAGTGGGCTAGTACAGCAGGCTTTATTCAGAGTAAGTTAGCTTTTATAAAAAGTTATTAAGCAACCATTTATGTTAAATGGATGAAAGCAGTTTTTTTTTCCCCCTTGCAGAAGAATTTCTTGAATTTACCACAAGCTAATAACAAACTAAACTTCTTTCACAAACACAAATCCTACTTGGAAACCTATGGTGAACATAAGTCATTTAGCTATAATACCACATCAACATTTAGAAAACATCAATTCTTTTTTGGCTTAAAACAGATAGGAAACGTCAATTCCTTATTTTCTTCCACCTCAGTGACATTACTTTCTAAATCATTACTACAGAAAAGGCTATTCTGGTGATAATTCATATTTATACCATACATTTAAGGTTTTTCAGTTTTTGATTTGGTGATTGATACCAGGGATTGAACCCAGGGGTGCTTACCAGCTGAGCCACATCCTCAGCCCCCTTTTAAATTTTGAGACAGGTCTCGCTAAGTTACTGAGGCTGCCTTGAACTTTTGATCCTCCTGCCTCAGTCTCCCAAGTTGCTCGGATTATAGACATGTGCACCCAGCTACATTTAAATTTTAAGTATGGCCCAATGCACAACTCACAGTTGTACTACCAACAAATAGCCTCCATACAAATCAAAGCACCCAAAAAACAGAACCATGCGAGCTAGTTACAAAAGAAGCAGACAATCATCCTGGTTTGCCTGGGACTTTTCCAACTTTAGAACTTAATGTTTCACATTTTGGGAAAACTCCCTCAGTTCCAAGAAAATTAGGACAACTGATGTCACCTAGATATTATTAAAAACAAACAATCAAGTTTCAGATTTTAGAGTTTTTTCAGATTTTTGGAATATTTCCACAGACTTTACAAGTTGAGCTTTCCCAACCCAGAAACCAAAAAATGCTCCAAAATCCAACACTTTTTGAGTGTCATGTTGGCACTCAAAATGTTTTGGATTTCAGAGAATTTCAAAATTTTCAATTAGAGATGCTCAATTTGTACCCATGAGTTATATGTTAACAAAAGTTACTGCTCAAAGAAACTTTGTATAATTCCCCATTGGGACTATAGTGCACATATCTCTGATTTTACAGTCAGAATTAGCCCTCAAAAAAAGAATCCTGCTGCTGGGAGAATACTTAAGGAGCTCTGTGGGCCAGACGCTCAGCATCAGGCCAGTCTCACTGCTGTTCAACTCTCCTCTCATAAGTCACTCATAAGAAAATGAGACTTTTTCCTTATTACTAGTGACCTAATCTCTGTCTTGAAACCCATTTCCAGAGATCAGATCCTTTGCCTTTTTACTGTAAAAGGTAACAAAATTTCTCGAGGACCAGGGCACTGTGAAGCTTCAACCAATTTTTCTAACTTCTACCTAAAATACTATTTCTACTTTCCTTTCTAACATGGACTCTATTACTCATCCTTCTATCTCCTTGATGGCAAACACCACCACTGCCGACGCCACCACCACTATCTTATTCATTCATTCACTCATTCATTCATTGGGTTATCTCCTCACACTCAACCCACCTGTCCTGTTCTAACAGACTGGGTTAGACACTAAACTCTAAGAACCAATTCTTTCTCCTATGACCTACTCAACTGAACTCTAGCACAAATACTTGATTTTTTCCCACTTTCTTTCTCTTTTTGGCAGTCCTAGGGATTGAACCTAACCCTCACACATGCAAGGTAAGCACTCCAACATTGAACTACATTCCCAGCCCTCTAAATTTTAAATTCCAGTGGCTCTCAACTTCTGGAGATAAAACTAAAGGAGCTAGGGGATATAATTGATGACTTCAAATTTCTTCTAACAAATAAAAGTTGTAACTTCTGAAGAGAAATGAGACCACAGTAAAGGAATAGTTGAGCAAAAAAAAGGTTATTGAGAACAAAAGCTAGTTTTTAGAACATTGCTTTAAAAACTAAAGAAGAGCAGAATCACTTTGATCAAGAACATGTCTGAATTGTGAAACTAATGTCAAAAAGTCTTTGAAACTAGATTTGGAGGAAGGGAGGGAAAGCATACTTTCAAAACACCTTTTATTATGGAAAATATTAAGTATATGTACTGAAGAATATAAAGAAGTCCCAAGAATTATTAGTAAATTGTCAAATCTGCCTCATCTATTTTTTTTTCTCTAGTGATATAAAATGTAGGTTTTTAAAAACAGGATGCTAAGGCAGAAGATGGAAAAAGCCATAGTAAAATAATTTTCAGGAGAAAAATAAGAGTAATAATATTTATGGATTCAAATTGTTCTGATCTAACCATCTAAGTGGCAAAATGAGTAACATAGAACTAAAACAGAAATTTTATGTTTAGAAAAAAAATTCATCACATTTTATAATACATAAGGGACTACACCAAAATGTCAACAGAAAAACCATGAAATAAATGTATGATAGACATTTCCATTAATTTATAAGCAATTTGAGATTATGGCAAATTATGAAAGGGTTTCACAAAAAATGATAAATTTATTGAAGTACAATGTATGCCAAAAGTAAAGTTTGATAATGTTCTATTATTGAAAATAAACTGAAAAGAAAACTGTTTCCAAATAGTTTATATAAGTGCTTGAGAATTCACCATTATCTAAATGTGTTTTCTTTAGAAAATATATATATAAACTACTTGAACTGAATACTTTTATAGATAAATCCTTAGGATGAGAAATGTCAAGGTCATATAGGAAATTAATGGGAAACCACCATTACAAGCCATTTCTCATGATTTCCAATCCAAAGAATTCTCCAATTACCCTGGTACTTCTGCCAGATATACTAAAAGGACATAACCAAAGTAAGTCTAAAGAGCAGAACTCTGGGTGAGGTGATGGTGTGAAGTACTTATATTTTCATATATACATCTCAAATTTCCTCCTATTATCACAAATTTTAATACTCTTCATTAAGGCATAATAGCTTAAAGTAGAAAGCTGTAGATAAGAAATCTTGTTTCATTTCTTTGCTTTACTACTAACTTGCAGTGTGACTTTGGACAAGTTTGGTTTCTTTTTTCAAACTTCATTAAACCTCAGTTTCTCATCTTTAAGATAGGAATAGAGTATATTCATTAACATTTACTAGCCACTGGCTATTTGTCACACACTGAATTAAACAGTATAGCAGACATTTCTTGCAAGCACTCCATGACATGGGTACCTATTTTACAAACGAGGTAAGAGAAGCATAGTGCAAAGTGATATATTCCAGAGCACACAATAAAGGGCAGAATCAAAATCTGAACCCAAGCGGTCTCCTTTCCGAAAAGGGAAAGCATTTAAACCGTTCACACTATCACCTTATTGTCTTAGTAATAAGGAAAGTTTCCAGGTGTGTGATGATATGCTAAAACTGAGAGACAATATCTTAGAAAGTGAACTTATTCTCTTCTGCCTTGTCTTAATCTGATGGAAATATCAATAAACAGAGGAAAGGTGGGGGCAACAGGAAGAAACCAGATGGCTATCAGACAAATAACCTACTCCAACAGAGGCTGTTTATCTTTTCTCTTGGAATAATCAGTTTGATCTTCTTGAAACTGAACAATAAAAGTTTAATGCGCACTGAAGTGTCTACCAGCAGTAGAGATTAGAATAAATTACAAGACTGCCCTACCCATGACAGTGACTTAACCTGCATCCCACAAGCTCCAGGGTAACCTCTGGGAGAGCGGAAAGGAGACAGGTAGGCCATATAAGTTTGCAGGGTATGCTGGCCATTCATTCCCCAGTTCTCAAAGTCTGCGAGTCTCGCCAGCCATGTTAGGAAGGCTCCGCCACGGCCTCTTTATAATGATGCCCTGGCTTTCGGCGTGCCTATAAACTTCAGAATCTGCTTTCGAGTCCACGTGAGGACCAGAAATAGACAGGGTCCGCTTTCCCACTAGCAGGGAGCTGCTGGGCGCCGGCGCACAGAGGTTGCGGACCAAGGCCCAGCCCGCCCTCCCGCTCCAGGCCGCGGCCCTCCACCCAGACCCGGCGCCGAGGGGCGGGGCCGCGGCGGACCCCCGCCGCCACCCGGACGGCTTTGCCGAGGAGCTGCAAGGAAAGGGGAGTGCCGCGATCCGCGGGCTCCAGCTTCGGCGCGCCCCGCTCAGTCCCCGTCGGTCCCCGCCCGCCCGCCGCCGAGCCCAGCTGAGGCCTGGAGCCCGGCGCTGGTCTCGGGCCTGCGCTGGGCCCGGCCTCTCGAGCCGCCCTGAGGCGAGTAAGAGGAGGCGCAGGCGGCTGCGCCGCTCGCGGCTCCTTACCGCTTCACTACGCCGGTCTTGATCTTGATCTGCCTCACGCGAGGATCGGCCATGGTCCCTTGAGCGCTGTAGGAAGGAGGGGCGGAGATCCTGAGTAACAGTGGAGGGCGATGGCGCGGGGGAGGCGGTTTTGTTGCCGTAGGCCCGCACGCATGCGCAGGCCGGCGCGGCCCGGAGGCCTGGCAGTCGCGTAGCCCCGCCACACCTGTGGGGCTTGCGCCCAAACCTCTAGCACCTGGTTGGCGTCGCGCTGCGCGCACTGTCCCTGCCGCCACCCTTTACCTCCTCATGGAACCCGCACTCTCCTCTCTCGGACAGCCTTCCTTTTAGCGCTTGGACAGACCTCTGAGTTTAGACAAAAGTTACACTTTTTCGTGTCTCACAGCCTGGCCTTTGTGAGAAACTTTGGTCTGTCCCCCAGAGAAATTGGTTTGTCCCGGGATGTTGCTTTGCACGGTTATCTGCTTAATAGAGAAACCTAAAAACTATTAAGGATACTTTCGATTTCATTCTCTGATGTCAAATGGGGCCAAGTGCTGTATGTTTAATGAAATAAACACCATCATGCACTCAATAATGTGTGTTTGTGTGTGTCTTACCTTTTACTTAACATCTCTGCTTGTAGAAATTTCTGTAGATAATGTGACTTGCCAAGTAAATGACTGTAGAATTTCTTCAAATAATCACCACTTCTACTTTTTTTTTTTTTTTTTTTAATGAGCTCCGGACAATGGTGAGAGAGCCTGAAAAACTTAAGTCTTTTCATTTATAGTTCAAATATACACTATATTGCCACCTTTCGAGTTGTCACTTAAATACAGACAACATTCCAGGAGTCTTACATTGAGTCTGCATGCCATAGCTTTCTAAAAGAGAACGTGATTCACGTTCTACTATATCTTAACGCGTGCGGCATACAAAAGCTTGAGCTTTGTGGTCAGACAAACCGACCTACATTAGGGGTTCCACACTTCAGTGGCTGTATGACACTGGCACTTATGCTGTTAACCTTTTTGCTGACCCACTTCCTCATATGCAGAATGAAAATAGTAATGCCCACTTTACAGAGTATGTATGTTGGTTAAAGCATTTAGGTCAGTATATGAGGCATAGTAGATGCTCCACAACTTTTGATTGTTTTATATTTTCAAAAATATGTCTGTGGCATAAAATGAGATACACATTTGATCTCTTACCCTAAAAGTACAAACTGCACTATCTTAACCTATAGACTCAAGCATACATTATAGAACACAGAGACACAGATAAATTTGAGGCAAACATCTGTTCTCCACTTCCTGCTGGAGTTCCCCAACGAATGCAGGGTAGAGCTTCCTTTGTTTTTTCTGGGTACCATCCCTCAAAGGTATCCACATAACTGTCATTACCCTTTCCAACACTTAATTCACTCATTCTCACTTTCACACCAGGCTATGGAAAGCCCTTCTATCCTGCCAGTATAAGACTGTTTATTTAAATCCAGGATTGCCGCAGTCTGGCTGGGTACAATTGAGGAGCCACTTGTCAAAAGAAACAGAACTTTATTTTTAGAACCACACACGCCAAACAAAACTGCTCCTCAGGAAAAACCCTCAGAGCCCAATTGCCACCACCCACAAGCCTCTCTCACCACCACAAGCCTCTCCACCTCCCACAATCCTCCTGCTCTTGAGGCCGATTGGCTGGGTCGTGTGGGAGGAGCCAAAAAAGTCCCCCAATGAGCAGCTCTGTGGTCTGAAAGGGCAGGGAAACAGCCCAATGAGCATCACTGCAGAGGAGCCAATCAGCTAGATGTTGCTGTTGCCGCTGTGAGCCAATCATCAGCCGGCAGCTGGAAGTTTGCTGGGGCCCCTTCGGCTGTGGCTCTCAACACAGGATCAAAACCCCAGAATTACCCAATGATTATTTTTATTTTTGGTATGTTTGTTTTAAAAACAATTGTTTAGATTCTTTGTGAGGAATGTGTTCACCCTCCTAATTACATTATAAGTAAGTTTAGAGGCAAGAATCTTGTCTTCTATAAATCTTCCTCCTCTAACTTCCATATGTGTTCTGCACTGAGCAGGTGCTAAATTCAATAAATATTGTTATCCGGCTGGCTAGGACACTGAAATACTATTCCAAGTGACATAGCAGAGCTGTGAAATATTGTGTGGGGGATAGTAGAAGGGACATATCAGCAAACTCACCAAAACAAAATGCTACAATGAAACAGTAGCAGCTGCAAAGCTCACAACAAAAAAAATGGTACAGCTAGGGCTTTTGCTACTGTGAAGATCTTTTCTCCCATCAAGCACTGAAAATCATGTAACTGGGGGATGAGGTTGTGGCTCAGCCGTAGAGCACTCGCCTAGTATGAGTGAGGCGCTGGGTTCCATCCTCAGCACCATATAAAAATAAAAACAAATAAAAATAAAGGTATTGTGTCCAACTACAACTAATAAAATATTCTAAAAAGTCATGTAACTCATCATGTTTTCCTTTTTTACTTGTTTCAAGCAATTCAGAACTCAGTTTTATGCTGTTTTGCAGGCGTTTCTTAGACAAATACCGACTTTTTCCCAAACCTGTACTCTACATCCATCCTTTTACCCCTTCTCTGTTTGAATTAGTTTGTATCTGTGCCTTTACTGTAAACAGTAACCAATAAAAGTTACAGATTTCTGTTGTTACTGCTGCTGCTGTGTGTGTTGCCCAGGGCTAGACCTTTGAGGACAGAGTGTGTAAATTATTTGTGTCTGTGTGTTCTATAATGTATGCTTGAGGCAATAGGTTAAGATTGTGGAGTCTGGCTCTTACCTTTTAGGGTAGAAGATCAGATGGACTTATTCTGGTCAGGAGTTTAACAGTATTAATTGAGAACATGAAGTCTGATGCCAGAGATTAACTTACTTAACCTCTCAATGTTCCAATTTCTTCATCTATAAAAATGTAGATGATAATAATAATATTAACCACCCTATAAGGTTGTTACAAAACTTAAATGAGTTAATATATATAAAGTACTTAGAACAGTGCTGGTACTTACCAAGCCCCATATAAAGTGTTTGTTCAATGACACATCTGGGAAAGAGTTACTCAATAAGAAACCATGAACACAGTAGGATAGAAATATAGAAATGTACATATTGTCATTAATGAGATCATGCTGAATTCCTCTTTGATAATTTCATATAAAAGTACCATGTTTCACTTATTCACCACAGTATCCCCACAGGCCTAGCATATAGTTGGTAGTCAAATATTTCTTGAAAAAATAAACTACTTTAACAGCCCCCCCGCCCCCCGCTTCAACAGATATCCCAGAAGCATCCCATTCTAGCAAGATGACTACTAAGACATCCCTCCCTTCTCTTTAACACACACACCACATCTTCCTCTGGGTTTTGCTTTTTTAGGTCTTGCTTTTAAGAAAACAGACTGATGGAAGGCCATTTCAGGTCAGTGCAAGAGAGTGCTAACCACAGGGAGGCCTTTAGGATCTAGGCCAAGAGGTGCCTTAAAGCATTTGAAAAGGCTACAGAAAGCTGCTTTCCTCACTGTTATCCCTAAACCTAGCTGAATTCTGTTTAAATATTACAATCTGGTCTCAGGTGAACTATAAGAATAAGTTAACCAAGGACTCTGTATGGGGTGAGTTCATCAACATTTGAGATTGAGGGTGAAGAAATCTGAAAAATTCAACCTCCAGGAGTGGATGAATCTAGCAGAATAAGAGGCAAGTCCAGCTATCTCCACCCAGAGGGATTCTTCCATTACCAATCTTTGGGTGTTGGGGTAATATTTTAATTAAAGAATATACAGATTCTCGGTATTCTTAAGCCTCAGGGAGTGGAAATGGTAGAGTAGAGGACAGCTGCATCCCAAACTTCACCTTGGCATGGGTTCAAAGCAGCAGGTGTACAGCTTCTCAGTGAGGTGGGTGAAAGAGGGATTTCACTAAAATTTAATATTGGACACCTCTTATATCAACAAGACTTAGAGACTCAAAAACTTGAGTATAATAAACAAAGACGAAAGAATATATCAGAGCCAACTGGGCAGTTGTTGTGACCTGCATGACAGTTTATTCCAGGGAGATAACTGGACGAGGCAATGAGGGGAGGGAGAAAAGACAGACTGATACATGAATGGAGAAAAAGCCGGGGCTTGGTGGACCAGCCTGAAAGGAAAGTGACCACGACACTTGGAGCGACCAAGAGATCCTTATTGCAGTGGTGTCTGATTGACAGGAGAAAGAGAAAAGAACCGGGGGGGGGGGGGGGGGGGAGGAACTGTAATGCCATATTCGTGGGACCCCAATAGACCACCAGGAGCCAAATCTGATGCAATCACACAAGAGTCTTTATTGCAAGCTGGAGACTGGACTCACAACCGTTCCCGACACAGCAGTCCCAGGGAGTGAGTCCCAGTCCTTTGTTCAGTGAGATTTTATAGGTTTGGGGGGATACTCTAGGAGTCACAACATCACACAGCAAATCATTCCACACCGTGGGAAAATCGAACAACAACTCTTAACATTGATGAGCACATTCACTGGCGGGAACAAGTTGGGTAGGGGTGATTGGTTAGTACAAGAGGGGGATTCGTTTGAACTAATTGGCTTAATCCATGAGGGGTGTTCATGCTAAACTATATGGTTTCCTAACATGTTATCAACCACCATAAACTACTGGGGGGTCATCTGGCATCCTAAGTATTATGCCTGTCCTATGCTGATTGGTGGTTGCTAGGGGGTTGCTCTGGGTCCTCACCTAGCCTGACTGAGTCAGGGACACCTGGGGCAGCAGATCTCTCCTGTTATTTGTAGATAAACAACTCAGCAGGGTGGGTATGTGCCTAGGAGTGCTCTGTGGGTTTTCCCAAGGACAAGGGTCACACCCACTCCCTCTGGACTAGCCTTGAGGTAGAAGCTGTTTTCAAAAATGGAGTCATGTCAGTTTCTCAGAACAAAGGGGGGGGGGGGAGAAGAGAGCGAGAGAAGAAAGTTCCAGCAGGAGAAGGTCCTATATCTCTTTTGCTGTGCTGCTTAAATCTAACAGGGTCTCTGGGTCTGCAAGCTGCCTTGTTGGTGTACAGTGATTGGATATACAGTTGCTAGGGTGTCATCTTCTGCCCTCAGGCAGACCAATCAGGGGCTAGATGTGGGTTTCCCTTGCACCATAAGGTGGGGGTCAAGCCTTCAGTGTGGTTGAGTGTTCAGATTTGAAGCAAACAAATGATAAGGAACCAAAACAGTGAGGGCCGAGCTTTCAGCCTGCCCTGCAGCTAACATTTGTTCAGCCTGCTCTGCAATTAACACAGCCAACTTCTGGTGGAGGAAGACTGACCACAAGCAAGCTCAGCATGTTTATTGTATAAGTTTTATCATTAAAAGGGTTATTTTAGGAAAGTTTCTTCAAAGCAAGTGGAGCCAAGGTCATGAGTATGAGCAGCCCAATTATGATCATCAACTTGCGCCCATAACTTTCTACCTTGAGCAGCTGGCACCTGGAACTCAAGGTCTAGAACTGAATAGCTCTGTAGCACAGAACCACCTATTGAACAGGGCATCACCATAGCAACTGGGCCATCCCTTTGGCAACTTCACATGGAGAGTTCTCCAGAAGGGTATCACCTCTGCCACAGGACAGTTCAGAATCTATGGTTCAAGTAACCGCTCCCAACAGACAGCCCCACCACCAGTACAGATTCCCCACAGACAGGGAGAAGGAACATAGTCTTGGTATAGAGAAACCTGTGATCAAAAATACTGCCTAATCTTAGCTGATTCAGAGGCTGCACTGTGCACTAGTGCTTGAAAAGTTCACTCTGGTGCTTAAAGATCTCACTTATATCTCAACTGGCCACAGAGAGCTGAGGCAGGAGGCATCTTGGGGTGACTGTGGAACTCCTCAAACAAAACAAAACAAAAAACCCACACAGCCTCAATATCCTGATAGGTTTCTATCAAGGAACCTAGGCTGGGCCTGAGGGAACATGAGTGAGACAGGCATGAAGTAGACTGGACCCTGTGGAAGGCTGAGGGGAGCCTGACTCTCCTCTCCTTTGAGTCTGATACCTCACAGGAGCAGCTGAAGCAGGCCAAGACTCTGAGGCAGGCACCAGTGAATACCCTCAGGGACTAATCTGGGAAGGCTGTGCTCCTGGACAACTATGAATGGAGGATCCATCCCCTTACCCCAAGATTGGATTTCTTGGGAGGCTCCTGAGAACCAAAGCCATAGAAGAGATGGGCTGTAGTCTAGCCCTAGGGGCAGGTGAATCTAGTGTCTCCAAAGAAGTCACCACCCAACAAAGTCCCTGAGGCCTGATGAGAACTAAGCCCCACCTATTGGAACTCCCCTCACAGAATGCTGCAGAAGCAATACCCTAGGATTGCCACTGAACTGGTCAGAATGAACAAACTTATGTCCTAACCCAACCTCCCTCTTATTGGTGAAAAGGGAAGCTGAGTCCTATATCAACTGGCCTCCATCTTAGTTCACTCCCACTGGTAGCTCACGAAGCAATCAGAAACTGGAAGGGGATAGCTACCCCATTCCTTGCTTTCTCTGTCCAATTCAAGCAGAATTGGAAAGAAAGACTACTGAACATAGACAGTTACCAACCAATCTAGCCAACTATTTCAACCACCTCAGTGGACAAGATTTCTTAATTCTTTACTAAGACTTTGGATTTTTAAAAAATGCTTTTTTATTTTTTTGTTGTTTACTCTTTCCGTGTGTGTGTGCACGCATGTGCACACATATGCATATGAATTCTGAGATATATATATATATATATATATATATATATATATATATATATTATACACACTTATTTGTTTCCTTTTTTCTCATTTTTAATGTAATTATTTTTTCCTGGAGTTGTCTTTTGTGGGTTTGAGGTTTTTTTTATTATATAGTCTGGTTTGGTTTTGTACTATTTTTCACTTGTTTATTTCTCTTTCTTATCTTCACCTGCTTACAGACAAATTCTATTATTCTCTCTCCGTTTTTCCCAATACCTTGCTCCTCCCTCCCCATCACTTGCTTCATCTCTTTTTCATCTCTGTTCACGTTCTGGAATTGTAAAGTCTCTTCTAACTTCCTAACACATCTCCTTTCTTCCTAAATAGCTGTATTTTTACCATAATTTAGAACTAATTGGTCTATATAACTCCTCCCCCTACTATTAATGCCAATACAATCAGTACTGCTGTGGATCATTTATTTGACCTCTGCTGTTTGCTTTAAAGCCAAATCTAGTTCATGTCCTTACTGATGACAATTGAGAACTCACCATTCCTGTTTATTGGTGGCAATTAAAGTTGAAGACATAGTAGAATCTGGGTAAGTTCTTTAACACTGTGTATTGTTTATTGTTTACAACAGTTGTTACTATTGTTTATTTCACTCCATTCTGTGAGGTGCTGAGAACCAACAGGGATACTAAAAATTCATAGCTTAGAGACTCTGCTGTTGAACTAAAGTTTCCCTGACATTACTCCAACTCAAAGACACAAGGAGACAAAAGTCCCAAACCAATAACAAGACTCCAAGGAGGAAAAATCAGGGAGGGAACTCAGGTCCCACTTTTTGGTATCTACATATACATCAACAATAGGAGAAGTCCCAGAAGAAATAAGATAATTACACACAACACGACATGCACATAAAAGGATGGGGGAAATCTACCTCAATTAATGCACAAGTCCAAGAACTCTGAAAATATGAGAAAACAAGCAAACAAATCTCCCCCCCAAAAAACACAATCCTCTCAACAAAAGATCTCATTGATAGCTAGGTGGATGAAAGCTCAGAGAAAGATTATAAAAAACTGATTATTAAAATATTCAATGAACTAAAAACGTTCTAGGGAAGGAATTAAAAGAATGCCTACAGGAGATGAAAGACCACTTTAATAAAGAAATAGAAATAGTGAAAAGAAACCAAGCAGAACTTCTAGAAATGAAAAGACACAATCAATCAAATTAAAAACTCAATTGATGGGGCTGGGATTGTGGCTCAGAGGTAGAGCATTTGCCTAGCACACATGAGGCACTGGATTCAATTCTCAGCACCACATAAAATAAATAAATAGAGGTATGTGTCCATCTACAACTAAAAATTATTGGAAAAAATAATAGAAGACATCACTAATAGATTACATTGTGTAGAAAATAGCACCTCAGTCCTTGAAGACAGAACTTCAGGCATGGAAGACAGGCTATATGATCTTGAGTCCAGAGAAGGGTAAAATATTATAGAATATATCCAGAATATACAAGAACTCTGGGACAACTTTAAAAGACTAAACCTGAGAATCACTTGGATAGAACAGAACATGGACACATAAACTGAAAGCATAAAGAATATTTTCAATGAGATAATTACAGAAAATTTTTCCCATATCAGAAATAAGATAGACATCCACATGCAAGAGACTTACAGGACCCTAGAAATAGACCTTGTCAAATCAGAAGCTCGTCGAGACATAACATAATCAAAATGCCTAACATAGAAAAGAAGAAAGGAATATTAAAAATCTTCAAGAGAGAAACATCAAGTCACATTTAGAGCAAAACAATAAGGCTCATATCTGATTTCTCAGCTCAGACCCTAAAATCAAGGAGGGCCTGAAACAAGATATTCCAAGCCTTAAAAGAAAACAACTGCCAGACAACATTACTATACCCAGAAAAGTTCAATTTCAAATTTGAAGGGAAAATAAAAACTTTCCACAACAAGAATAAACCAGAAGAATTCATGAGTACTAAGCCAGCACTACAAAAAATACTCAAAGATAAACTGCACACAGAGGGACAATTCCCAAAAGCTCCCAAACAGCATAAGTTCAATAGAAGAATAATCTACTAAATGAGAATCAAGACAGGATAAAATATAGTAAAAAACCAAAATGGCAGGAAACCACAAATATATACCCTACTAAGGATAAATGATAATGGCCTCAACTCTCCAATTAAAAGATAAGCAGAATGGATCAAAAAACAAGATACAACAATATGCTGTTTACAAGAGACTTATCTTATAGGCAAAGACATCCACAGGCTGAAGAAAAAAGGATGGCAAAAAATAGTGCATGCATATCATCCAAGAAAACTAGCAGGAGTAGCTATTCTCGTATCTGACAAAGAAGATTTCAAGCAAAAATTAATCAGAAGAGACAAAAATGGCCACTACACACTTATGAAGGGAAAAATTCAACAAGAAGATATAACAATAGTAAACATTTATTCCTCAAATGTTAATGCACCCAATTTCATGGAAAAAATATTCCATGACCATTAAATCCCACATAGACCCCAAAACAATACTACTGGGTGATTTTGATACACCCTTATCCCCAGTAGACAGATCATTAAAGCATAAAATCAATAAAGGTATATCCAATCTAAATAATAGTATAAATTAAATGCACCTAACATCTATAGAATATTCCACCCCAAGACAGGTGAATTTACCTTCTTCACAGCAAAACATGGTTTTTCCAACATAGATCATATTCTAGGCCACAAAGCAAATCTTAAAAAATACAAAAAAAAAAAAAAGATATAACCCCATGTATCCTAGAAGATCATAATGGGATAAAACTAGAAATCAACAGCAAGAAAAAAAAAGACAAAAAAGAAACCACATAAACATATAGAGATTGAACAATAATCTCTTAAATAAAGAATGAGTCAAGGGGTTGTGGCTCAGTGGTAGAGCATTTGTCTAGCATGTGTGAGGCAATGGTTCAATTCTCAGCTCCACATATAAATAAATAAAATAAAGCTCCATTGACAACTAAAAAATATTTAAAAAATGAGTCAAGGAAGAAATGAGAATAGAAGTGAAGAAATTCTTAGAAATGAAAAAGAATAGAGATACAACATATCAAAATCTCTGGGACAAGATGAAAGCAGTTCTAAATGGAAAATTTATAGCACTGAATGCCTACATTAAAAAATTAGAGAGATTTCCCAATAAATAAGTTTATGTTCCACCTGAAGTCCTAGTAAAAGAAGAAAAAACTATTCCCCATACCAGTAGAAGACAGGAAATAATTAAGATCAGAGCTGAAATCAAAGAACTTAAGAATAAGAAAACAATACCCAGGATCAATGCAATGAAAAGTTGATTGTTTGAAAAGATAAAGATTGACAAACTTTAACCAAACTAAACACAAGGAAGTATGAGGAGCAGCAAATCAACAAGATCTGAGATAAAAAAGGAGACATTACCACAGGCCTTTTTGAAATCCAGAGGATTATCAGAACCTATTTTGAAGTTTTATGCTACAATAAACTGGAAAATCTGGAAGACATTGAAAAATTTTTAGATACATATGACCTGCCCAAGTTGAATCAGGAAGATAAGGAAAACTTAAACAGACCAAAATTAAGAAATGAAATTGAAACAGCAATTAAAAGCCTTCCAAAAATGAAAAGCCCAGGACCTGATGGATTCTAAGCTGAGTTCTACTAGACCTTTACAGAACACCAGTCTTTCTCAAATGATTCTATAAAATTGAAAGAGAGAGAATACTCCCAAATACATTTTATAAAGCCAGTATAACCCGGATACCAAAACTAGACAAAGATGCATCAAGGTAAGAAAACTATAGAGCGATATTTCTGATGATCATAGATACAAAAATCCTTAATAAAATATTAGCAAACCACATTCAAAAACATATCAAAAAGATAATATAATATGGTCAAGTGGGTTTCATTCCAGGGATGCAAGATTGGTTCAACATACACAATTCAATCAATAGAATTCATCACTTAACAGAATTAAGGACAAAAATCACATGATCATCTTAATAGATGCATAAAAGGCCTTTGGTAAAATCTAACACTGATTCATGTAAAAAATGCTGGAGAGCTGCAGTTGTGGTTCAATGGCAGAGGATTTGGCTAGCATTTGGCACTGGATTCAATCTTCAGCATCACATAAAGTATATAAATTAAATAAAGGTATTATGTCCATATACAAGTTAAAAAAATTTAAAAATGCTGGAGAAGCTAGGGATCAAAGGAATTTATCTCATCATCATAACGGCCATTTAAGACACAACCAAAGCCAATATCATACTAAATGGACTCTAAAATCAGGAACAAGACAAGGCTGTCCACTCTCACCACTCTTTTCAATATAGTCCTCAAAACATTAGCCAGAGAAATGAGTCAAGAAAAGGAAATCAAAGGGATACAAATAAGAAAAGAAGAAGTTAAACTATCTCTGTTTGCTGACAATAAGATCCTACATCTAGAAGATCCAAAAAAAACTCTAAGACAGAACTACAAAAAAATACTCAAAGATAAACTTCACACAGAGAATACTTTATTGCTTTAGAATACTTCTAAAGCAAATAAAGTTCAGCAAAGTAGCAGGATACAAGATCAACACTCATAAATCATTATCTTTCCTTTTCTCCAACAGAGATTCAGCTGAGGAAGAAATCAGGAAAACCATCCCATTCACAATAACCTCAAAAAAGATTAAATACTTGAGAATTAATGTAACCCAAGAGGTACAATGAAAATTATAGAACACCAAAGAAAGAAATTAAAGACCTTAGAAGATGGAAAGACATTCCATGTTCTTGGATAGGCAGAATCAATATTGTCAAAATGGCCATACTCCCAAAAGCAATATACAAATTCAATACAATTTCCATCAAAATACCAATGACATTCTTCACAGAATTAGGAAAAACAATTCTTAAATTCATCTGGAAGGATAAGAGACACAGAATATCCAGAGCAATAATAAGCAAGAGAAGTGAAGCAGGAGGCATCACAATGCTGGATCTGAAATGGTACTGAAGAGCTAATGACGATGACAGCATGCTATTAGCATCAAAATAGATATGGAGGCCAATGGAACAGAATAGAAGACTCAGAAACAAATCCACACAACTATAGCTGTCTTATATTTGACAAAAGCACCAAAAATACATATTAGAGAGAAAACAGGCTTTTTAACAAATGTTGCTGGGGAAACTGGATAGCTATATATAGAAAAATGAAATTAGACCCTTCTCTCTCATCCTGCACAAAACTCAAAAGACTTGGCAATTAGATCAGAAAACATAAGGTCAACACTCTATCATGGCACCAACTTCCTTAACAAGACCACCAAAGTGCAAGAAATAAAATCAGAAATCAATAAGTGAGATGTCATCACATTAAAAAGCTTCTGGACAGCAAAGGAAATGGTTAAGAGCATGAAGAGAGAGCCTAGAGAAGAGGAGAAAATCTTGGCCAGCTACTCCTCCAATAGAGCATTAATATGTAGAATATACCAAAAAAAAAAAAAAAAAAAGTAAAAAAAAAAAGCTTAACACCAAGCAAAGCAAAACAAAACAAATAACCCAATCAATAAATGGGCAAAAGAACTAAGCAGAAACTTCTCAAAAGAAGAAATACAAATAGCCAACAAATATATGAATAAATGTTCAACATCTCTAGCAATCAGGGAAATGTAATTCAGAACTACACCAAAATTACATCTCACTCAAAAGTCACAATGGCAATGATCAAAAATATGAACAACAATAAAAGCAAGGTTGCGGTAGGAAAGGTAGACTTGTTTATTGTTGGTGGACTGCAGACTAATACAACTACTCTGGAAAGCAGTATGGAGATACCTCAAAAAACTAGGGATGGAACCACTTCTTGGTATTTTCTCAAAAGATCTAAAATCTGTGTACTACAGCAATATAGGAACCTCAATGTTTATAGCAGCACAATTCACCATAGTTAAATTATGGAACCAACCCAGATGCCCATCAGTAAATGAATGAATTAAGAAATTGGGATATATATATAGAGAGATACATACATATATCTATATCTATATCTATATCTATATCTATATGTATATATATATATATGTATATATATATGTATATTCTATATATCTATCTATCTATCTATCTATCTATATATATATATATATAGATATAGATATATGTATATCTTACATTCATCTTAGTATCTGAAGTATCAAGCTTAATACTTCCATGTAGATGCACAGCAGATATTTGCTAAGTTAAATAAAAGTCAAGGGGCTGGAGTTGTGGCTCAGTGGTAGAGCACTTGCCTAGCATGTGTGAGGCACTGGGTTTGATTCTCAGCACCATATAAAAATAAATAAACAAAACAAAGGTATTGTGTCCATCTACAACTAAAAAAAAATTTTTTTAAAGTCAAGTATGTGACAGAAAGATTTCTAATTTTGATGAAAACAAGAGAATGGTCCTGTTTTACTTGTCTGGAACTATGTTGCAATCTGTATGCGATGAGATGTCTCCAGGGCTTTGGGGCCCAATGTGAAGTTACTGTGATATTGTACTTCTGTCTAATAAAACTAGTTGGCCAACTAGAAAAGATGGTTCCTGGAGAGATTATTTAAGATGTATTGTTGGTAAAAGTATACTTTTGTAAAATTTTTCTGAAAATTACCTCTAGATGCCTAAAAGACCTGGAAGATTCTCCCCATCCCCTTTCACTTGTACATCTTTTCATTTCTCTCAGCCCTATAACTTACTGGAGCCACTGCAGCTATACCTAATTGCTCTAAGGCTTTGACAGCACATCATAGATACAATCATCATCAGGCCTTAGCCATACCCCCCACAGAAGAGAGGACTCTGCCTGGGAAAATGCTCAGTCCTCATGTGTGCACAACCAGCAGTGCAGGGTAACAGGAACCCGGGAATCAGTGCTTCCCCTTTCATTCTCCAGGCAACAGATTGTTCTGAAGCACGTGTCACAGGTCTCCTCAGACAGTCCCATGGAATCAAGCACCATCACCTATAGAATGATGGGCTCAATTTATTCTTGCATTGGCTTTTCCTCTTTTTCAGCTTCTCTTATCCATTCCTCACATTTGGGCCCCCAACACTTTCTGAAAAAGTGAGGTAATAATATGCTGCATTTGGAAATTCTGTTCTGACTCATTTATTGAGTGATTCAGAGCTGTGCCAGCTTTGAGGGGAGCAGAGAGCAAGAGTGGGCTCTGCATCAGGACTAGGGTGCAATATAAGCTTTTCTGCCATGCAAGCCATATGACCCAGGAGACCCAATGATACTGAATTCTGTGGGGAAGGATACTGCATGGAATCTCTACCAAATCCTAAGACCATGCCCACTGTGGAAGAGAAGTGCTCACTTTCTTAAAGGACAACTGTTGGGCCCTAGTAGAGTTCAGAGACCTGGAAGAAACAAAATTGGCAATCACACAAAAAGAAATTTGGGGAAGAGGCCAGGATTGCCCGTGAAGCATGTGACTTTTATGTCTCGTGTTAATACCCATCAGAGTGCATCTATCACTGCAGCGACACTCAAAAATCAAGCAGAGAGTGTCACTAGTCCCATGGATGTCAAACAGCCTGTCCAGCTAGCCCCCCGACCCCAGTGCTATTATATGAATAGAGTAACTATAATGGCTAGGATGGAGGCTGTGATTGGCAGTCTCTAGGACAGCCACCAAAGGTTCCTTCCTATTGGTATTCCTGCCTTTGTATCATCCCCTCCTCTTGAGTATGGATAGATTGACTCAATTTTAACAAATAGAATATGGCAGAAGTGATATGATGTCACTTCTGATAACAGATTATACAAAGGGCTTCCAGCTTAGATGCATTTTCTTATTTTCTTCTGGGGAATTCATGGAGGAAGGTCAACTGAAGCTCTTCAGCCATGCGTCTGTTGAACCCACTCAAAATTATTACAAAGCTATTGTCATCCCGTTTCTGGGAACCTCCTATCCTGCAGCCTTTCTCAGATGAAGACACACGATTCCCTTCAATGTATGGATGGAGGTCAGGGCCCTGCTCCTCCACTATTGATTTTGCAGTTCACCTCTGGCCCACTCAGCCAAATAAAAGTCTCACCTGTAAACTTACTGTTTATGTTTTTGACAAACGTTAAGGGTCTACATTGTGCCTAACACTGTTCTAGACACTGATGATACAGTGAAGATAGAGTCTAATGGACTGAGAAAATGCACATGAAGCACATAGTCCCTAGCATACAGCAATCACTCCACAGATGTTCATCATTAAATGTGTCATGTATTATTGTTGCATTGTTATTAATCACATTATATATTATTATTATCCAGGTCACCTTACTTGGAGGGCAGTTTGGTGACTAGGTCTGCCCTTTGGAATTCTCAGCCACTGCTCCAAAGCTTAGCCAATTATTTCCTCAAATACTCTTCCCCTTGAAAGGCATTCCCACTGAGATTTTGGCTTCCCTTCATAGACTGGTATTCATGCCTTAATCCAGCTCTGACCCCCACAGCTCTCAGCATTTCCCTTTTCATCCTCCATCCTGGTCTATATGCCTTCCTCTCTCTCACGCTCATTACCTGTACCACGCTTACCTGATCCCCTCTTGCTTTGTCCACCCCATCCTCCAGCGCAATTTAGTTCAGGACTCTTTCTTTCTGACAACCTTGTTTTACACCCTTCTAAGCCTTTCAGGCCAACATACTCACCCAACTATGTTGAATTAGTCTGGAATAATTTTCTGGGTCCAACAGTGCTCAGAATAACCAATCTCTCTTGCTTTCAAAGGGTTCTGGCTCCAAAATGAAATTCTTGATTTTGTTCCCTTCAAAACTCATGGGACAGGTATTTTTACAGTCTAGGTGCAAAGACAGTCCTACTAATCACCTTTTTGAAAGCAAATTTTTATCAAAGACATGCATAAAAAAGAAATATGCACAAATAAGAACATAGCTCAATAAGTGTTATAAAGCCAACATAACCAGGTAACTACCACCCAAATCAAGAAAAGAAGGCATCATCAGTAGCCCCATCATTTCCCTGAAGCCCCTCCAATCTCAACTGATCCCACCCAAGAAAATACCATGCTTACCTTCAACACCACAGACTAATTTGCCTTCTTTTGAACTTGGCAGTAATGGAATCATACAGTATATACTCTTTTGTATTTAGCTTCTTGCTCTCAACAATAATGTTGAGATATCTGTGAGACAGTTAATAATGTTGAATATCTTTGAGATTAATACAAGTCTATCTCTCTCTCTCTATTTCTGTGTGTGTGTGTGTGTGTGTGTGTGTGTGTGTGTGTGGAGAGAGAGAGACACACACACAGATAGACGGGGGGGGGGTCCTTTGTTGGACACCCATAATTATAATATTTCTCCAGCTTTACTGTTGTTTTTATTTATTTGTATTTTTGTATAATATTATTTTGTATGCAATGGGTTGTTTCCAGTTTTCTGGCTATTGTACGCAGTGTTCCCATAAACATTTCTTGTGTATATCTTTTGGTAAAGATATGTGAGAATTTTGTCCTAGAAACTTAGAAGAGCTTGTGGGACATAAAGTGTGCTGTATATGTTCAGCTTTAGTAGACTCTGTCAAATAGTTTTCAAAGAACTTGTGCTAATTTACATTCTGATCGGCAGAGTACAAGATTTCTCCTTGTTCCACATTCTCACCAACACTATTGTCTGTCTTTTTCATTTGAGATATTCTGATGGATGTGTAATGGTATTTCATTATGATTTTAACCTGGATCCTGCATTTCCTGCATGACTAAGGAGGCCATTTCAATATTCTCTTCTGAATTAGTTATATCTTTTTCCTATCTTCTATTGTCTATTTCGTATTGATTATATGAGTTCTCTCTCTCTCTCTCTCTCTCTCTCTCTCTCTCTCTCTCTCTCTCTGTGTGTGTGTGTAGTGAGAGAGACAGACACACAGATAGACAGAAGGGGGGTCCTTTGTTGGACACACATAATTATAATATTTCTCCAGCTTTACTGTCACTTCTTCAACTACTTTGAAGAATTATTTGAGAGTGTTCATTGAAGCTGAGCATATGCAATCTCTATGACCCAGGAATTCTTCTCCATGTGTCTAGTATAAATGCATACATATGTTTACCAAAAGATATACAAAAAATGTTCCTGGTGGATTATTTAGAATAGCCAGAAACTAAAGCAACCTACTCTTTTCTGATTAGTGTGTTTGGTGAACATAAATTTTTATTTAAGATTTAGATTTTGGTAGTTCATTTCCCCAATTATAGTTAGTGTTTTACATATCCTATTTTAAAAATATTTGTGTTTTAGTCATTTTTTTTTCACTGTTGTGACCAAACGACCTGATAAGAACAATCAGAGTCTGAGAAATTTATTTAGGGGCTCAAGTTTCACAGGTCTCAGTCTATAGAAGGGCAGCTCCTTTCCTTGGAGATAGAGTTGAGGCAGAACATCATGGCAGAAGGGTGTGATGAAGGAAAACAATTGGGAACACAGCACCATGAAGCAGAGAGACTCCACCAGATACAAAATATATGCCCCCAGTGACCTACCTCCTCCAGTGACAGCCTACCTGCCTATAGTTACTACCCAGTTAATCCCTATCAGCAGATTAATTCACTAATTGGGTTAAGGCTCTTGTAAGCCAATCATTTCACCTCTAAACCTTCTTGTATTATCTCATTCATGAGCTTTTGGGGGATACCTAATATCTAAAACATAACTCTTTGCCTATAAGCCAGGGACTTGAAGATATTACCCTTTGTTTATTCTATAAGGCTTATCATTTTACCTTTCACATTTAGTTCTACAATCCAGCTAGAAGTCATGTTTGTAAATGGTGTGAGTATAAGTCAATATTAATTTTTTTCCATAAGGACTTATCATTCTTAAAGCTTTCCCCATTCTATGCTTTTTGCTTTAATTATAAATTGGTTGATGGCAGACACTATGAACTGCTTCACCCAATATCCATTCCCAGTCCTCTTCCTCCCTGACTGCTTCCACTGTAGAACCTACTTTTCCAACTTTTCTTGGAACTAGAGGTAGCCAGATATAGTTATGCCCAGTTATGGGCAATTGGACATAAATGGAAATATGTAGGTGGCTGCTGGAAATGCTTTGGATTCCTTGATAAAAGGGCCAAATACTGGTAGAACTGCCTCTTTCCCACTTCTTCCATGAAAACAAATGGAATAACTGGACCTTAAAATATTCATCTTTCTTAATCATGAGGGAAAGACAAAAATTTCAGAGATAGCAGTCCTGATATTGTGCTGTTGAGCCAAAATTAGCAACTGCTTATCTCTAGTCATCTTATGTGAGGAAAACAAATCTTTAAGCTACTTATTATGAAATTTCTGTTACTTGCAGCTAGGAGGATTTTCTAACCAATACAGATTCCATTAGAACTCCTTATATATGTCTTTTTCCTCTTTAGAGGAAAGACCCCTATGAAAACAAAAATATCTTCAATTGTGGCTTTTGTAATGTGCTCTATCTTCATGGTATGTATATACTAAACATGAGATTTAAATGGTCACAGATTACATAGTATGGGTGTTGGAGGGCTGCACATTTTAGACAATAGGAATTATACACAGACATCAAGAGAATATAATCTTTTTGTCAGTGACTTACAGAGGGCCCTATTTATAGCTGAACAGGCATCTGATATAACAATTCATTGTTCTGACACATATTGCAATCATGAGGTGCAGTTTTTAATGCATCATGTTACATTAGCTCAGCCCATGGTCTAATACCGTGTAACATAAATTTTGCCAAAGGAATGACATTACATGACACTGACTTTTAAAAGACACACACTATTTTTTCAGATCACATACCTTTTATCCATGAGTGCCCAATTCAGAAATCAAGCTGGCAGCCAAAAGTGGAGTGAATGTGTAGCCTTAAAGCAGCATATTTATCTTGAATAGTTTTGCACATTTCTACCTGTAGTCAATGATTCCATTCCATTTTTATGTTGAAATGCATGAGCAACATCAATGAACCTTTTTTTGTCACCTGAAGTAAGATTTTTATTCAGGGTCAATCAGGAGAGACCTGAAAGGTATTTTTGGATTACACACTATGGAAAAAATCTTTTTACATGTTTATCCTGAGCTATCCATGACTATTCTACTTGAAACTCTTGCAAAAATTTTTATGATTATTTTATTTTAATCATATTTATGACTTATTTTTTTCAATAAGATACATTTCTTAGATGTGAAATATTTTTTGAATTGTCATTGCATATTCTTCTTTTATATTGAAAGAAAGTGCAACAAAACAGAGATGAGGATTTGAGGACAAGAAATTTCTAGGCTACTAAAAGAGTACTTTAAATACTGGATCACAGAGACTCATTAATAAAGATTTTAAAATTTAAATTATTTGCTCCTTTTTGAAATTATCTTCCAACAGTTTTCTGCCCATAATGGCAAACTACTTAAGGCCCAGAGAATTCTTCTTGGGTTAGATACTTGTTATGGTTTGGATCTTAAATGTCCCTCAAAAGCTCATATGTAGAAGAAGGCTTGGTCCCCAACTAAGGGTACTATTGGGTGGAAACTTCAGGAGGTGAGGCTTAGTCAGAGGAAGCAGGTCATTGTGGTGTGCCCTTGAAGAATGTATTGGAACCCAGAATCCTGCCCTCTCTCTGCTTGCCTTCTAGCCACCATGAGGTAAGCAGATTCATCCACTGTACACTTCTACCTCCTGTGCACTTCTACCTCTCCATAAGCCAAGAGGCAACAGGGTCAAGTGATCAAAAACTGAAACCCCTGAAACTATGAGCCAAAATAAATCACCCCTCCCCTTTTTAAATATTTTCTAAGTAGTTGATAGACCTTTATCTATCTATGTATCTATTTATTTATATGTGGTGCTGAGACTCGAACCCAGTGCCTCACACATGCCAAGCAAGTGCGCTGCTGCTGAGCCCCAGTCCCAGCCCAGTCTTTCCCCCTTTTAAGCCAATTTTCTCAGGTATTTTGTCACAGTGACAGAAACTTAACACAAAATCTAAAGTTAAAAAAAATATTTTAACTAGGCTTCTACAGAATAGTTTGCCAAAGGGAAGGATGTCTCTTTGAAATGTTTTTTCCTGTAATATATAAACACATTACTTCATAATTGAGGAGAGAAATTTCATTTCAACTTACAATTCCAAAATTACTACCTTAATATTTAATTATTATATTCTATTATCATTATTACTATAATTATTTCTTTTCTTTTATTACCGTATTCTTTTTACATGTGTGTGTGGGTGTGATTGCCATTTAATCACATAATTGAGATTTTAAGAGTTATTTTAATGTAAGGGTTATATGCTTCCAAATGATTTGGAAACTTTAGAGATGATAGAACTAGATTGAGTCTCTTTGAATTCTTAGCTACATTAAGACATCAGAGTAATGAAATTTAATTAAGACTCTGAATATGTTCATTATAACAACTAAGAGTTTATGTAACACCAAGTAATCAGTAAATAACGACTGATTTTTGTGTTTTCATTTTTTTATTCAATTGCTTTGGTATTTGTGCTGTGGATATAGTCACAAGAGAAAAGAAAATAAAAGCTTAAAGTTGCCAATGGCAGTTGCAAATTGCTTATGCTGGACACTGTGCCATTTACACATTTATTATCATCCTTATTTTTACTTTTTCAACCACCAGTTGGAAATGGATATAAGGCTACTAAGGCAAAAAAGAATGAACAATGACAAATGAATTTAATATGAAATTAGGAATTCAAACAGAATGAGGGAGAAGGGGTGAGTTAAGTAAGGAAAGAAAGGATGGAAATAGGCTTGGGCCAAAAAGGTGTGATCGCAAGATGGGAAGGCCTCCGGCAGCTAGGCATAGTAAAGATACAGTGCCTTCTTTAACCTTTCTGTATTGGGGAAGTGAAATATAGAGATGGTATATTTCTTCCTTTCCAATCTGTATGCCTTTTATTTCTTTTCCTTGCCCTAATGCACTGACTAGAAATATCAGTTGAGTAAATACTGTTGAAAAATCTTAACAGGGTTTTGATTTTGTTTTTACTATTAAGTAAGATACTAGCTATAGGTATTTTATAGATTACCTTTATTGGGTTAAGAAAATTTCTTCCTATTCTTAGTTCCCTGAGAGTTTCAATCATAAATAGATATTGATTTTATCAAATATTTTTCTGCAACTATTAAAATGATCATGATTTTCTAGTCTATCAATGTATCAAATTACATTGTCTGATTTTAAAGTTATCAAATCAACTTTGTGTTTCTTGAACAAACATAAGTTAGTTATGATGTATTTTAAAAATAGGTTTATGTATTTTATTTTCTAATGTTATTGAGGAATATTGTTCTATAATCTTATTTTCATGTATTATCTTTTTTTGTTTTTGATATTGTGGTAATGGTAGCCTCATAAAATAACTATCTATATCCCCTTTTATTTTCTGGAAAATTTTAAGTGGAAATACAATTAAAATTAAGTAGAAAATAGGCACAGTAAAACATACCTGTAGTCCCAGCTACTCAGGAGACTGAAGTGTGAGGATTGCTTGAGCCCAGGTGTGCAAGACCAGACTGAGCAAATAGTGAAAGCTTTTTTTTTCAAAAATAAATAAACAAAAAATAAACAAAAATCAGAAATAATCCCTTGGATTATTTGAATAATGTTTACTATTGCATTCCAATTTATCTATTGTAATCTGGATTATATTTATGTGTGTGTGTGTGTGTGTGTGTGTGTAAAATCTAGGGTTTTAATAACATACCTAGCTCTTCACAGTCAACTCAGAACTTGTATTTTGCCATCTTAAACAAAATGCAGATTCCTTACAACCAAATAGGTCCATTTACTCTCCTACTTTAATGTTATAGTTGTCATAAAATTACATTGTCATTCTCAGAAAATGATGTTCAGGAGTCTGGTGTCTTAGAAATTCGTTTACATTTGAACAACAACAACAACAAAAAGATAATGAGGAGGTCTATGTGAATGAGGAAGACAAGAATTAGCATGGATGCTTTACTGATGGAACAGTAAGACTGTAGCAAGAGACCAGGAGTTCAGTTCTTTGGATACCCAATGCCATGTGAATCAAATGGCTTTAGTATAGTGATTGGAAAAGAAGGGTCTGATGGATGGGTTGCATTTCTTGTGATCATAATGCTCAAAAAGGTTTAAGATGATCTGGCTGCTTCCATTTGTTATTCATGTTGAAACATCCCCTAGAGGAAGAAGTTTAAGGGGGGAAATTTCCCTGAAATAAGTGATGCTTGATTTAGTTCAAAAAGTAGATTTTTTTTAAAGGAGACAATTATTTTTATAAACTTTGTCCTGAGCTAATTGTGTGTAATCTACACCTGTGACAGACGAAGATTCTAAACTTCAAATAAAAGAAATAAAATGGAAAATAAAAGCAATTTGTACCCTAAGTAGTTGATCAGGTGGGAAGGTAGAACTGTTCAAGTTTGCCTTTCTGAAGTGGGACTCCTAAAGAAATCCAAAGCACGTACATCCCTCAGCAATATTCATTAATCTTAACCTGAACAACCATAACAAAGCCACTTTTTAATTCAAATTTTGGATTAAGTCTTAAGAATGTTTTGTTTGTTTGATAACTTAATAGTTATTTCTTGGGAGGCAAATTTGGCTTCAAATTGTTCAAACTCTGTCTTCAGCCTGCTCCTCCTTTGTGCAGCAGGCAGCCCCCAAATCCTTCCAGAAGTAAGCAACTGTCAGGCTGGGAACTCTTTTCCCCTAGAATATCCTTTCAAGCCTCTCCTCAAGCCAAAATAACAACCTTTTGACATCTCTGCTCTGGGAAGTTCTAAAGTAAGCACTTGATACCATGGAAACAATCATTTGACATCATTCCAGTAAATCCATCTTTGGGCTATGCAGCTTGTTTTACTGTAAAGGTATTATTTTGGGATTTATTGGCTTCCAGGACTGAGAAAAAGATATAGGAGCACTTTGAACAAACAGCTCAGTTATGGAGAATGGGGGGAAAAGTCAAATATCTACAATATATGCTACTCTATTGTTCATTTATTTTTTCACGTTTCTCTTCCTATTTTGACAAATTGTTTGATATGAATTCCTTTGGTTTCTGTTGATTGCAAATCATATATAGGTCCTTAGGCATGAGTAAATATCTTCTTACCAATTTGAATAAAACAAATCAGAAAAATTTTAGCTCATGTACACATCTGTATCATTCAAGACAGAAACCACATCCATTGCCTGAACAGAGAGAACATGACCATTATCTAGGAATAAAGATGATAACTAAACAAATGAAAGAGCAGAAAGATGTGTCTCAAGGTAGCAACAGGAAGAAGTATTTATCACCCACAGAACACAGGAACAAAGGAAAGCAGTTGGAATGTGGTAAAACTTAGAATTTGAGAGGAAGAAGTAGAGACTTCTGAAGAGAGGGCCTCAGCTGGCTTATGCCGATTTCTCTGAGACTGCACAGTTTAAGAAAACAGTGTTTAAGAAAAACTCCAGTTGCTGCGTTACAGGAAGGAACAAGAGCTATTGAAATAAAGGAAGAAACAGAACATATTCAGGAAGCCCACAGAAAGCATAGAAAGGAATCCCTTCTTCTCTCTCTAGCATCCCTGACAAAGCCCAGTTGTTTTTAGAATTATGAACCTAGCATCACCACACAGTCTAGAGAAGGGGGGTGGCTCTGAGAGAGGAAAACATATAAACTGACAGAACAACCCAACAACTTATTTAAATTACACTTAAATTAATCAAGATGAAGATGTCAGATAGCTTCCAAAGAGACGCTTCTAGGGCATTATCTTGAAGAGTTCCCTTAGTTCAAGATTTGGTCCTCAGCTTGTAAATGCAGAGACTCATTTTGTAAGAACACAAAGAACTGACAGAGCTCAGATAGATGAATTCACATTGATTCAACTTACAAAGAACCAATGAATAAGCCCCAAAGTCAAACTGTTATTTAAAGTGATAAATACTACTGCCTAGGTGGCTAATTGAACACACATCCTTTCATCTGTAGAAAAATATGAGAATCAGATGATGTCTTGTGGTCTTGGAGTGGGTATAGAAGGGTTGGTTGGAAGAGTTTCATGCTGCCATAATAGTCATCTAATACTTCCGACTCCTTTATGGAGAAGTACTGGGCAAATTGTCTACATACTCACATTAGCCATCAATATCCTCACCATTTGTGTAGAGCCATATAGTGTTCCCCCAAAGCTTACTCTTTCTCTCCTCTTCTACTGGTTTCTAGCAAAAATTAAACTCCATTAGCATATTTTTCTTCAGATAGTTAATGTGACTAATTAATTATAGTTGCATTTGTCCTTACTATAGTCTTAAACAAGCTATTAAATCTTTCTGACTTTGTTCCTTCTTCTTAATAACAATAATCTCTATTTAATGGGACTGCTTATGGATTAAAAGCAGTGGTCCACATAAATACACATAGGACAGCGCCCAACACAGGGAACTACCAAAACATACAAGAGCTATCCTTATCTTTAATCCTGTTTTAATTACATTATTAAAATAGCCTGTGGGTTTTTTTTGGTAAACTTTTTTTTTCTTTTAAAGAGATGAGTTAAGGAGACATCACCATGATTTCATGGACTTTAAAAGGATAATCAGGGAATACTATGAACAACTCTGTTTCCACAAATTTGATAATCTAAATAAAATGGACCAATGTCTTGAAAAATAAAATCTGTCAAAACTCACACAAGAATAAATAGACAAACAAAATAGGCCTATGTCTATTAACAAAATTAAATTGATAATCAATAATCTTCCAAAACAGGTAGGCTCATTGCTAAATCCCACCAAATATTTAGGAAAGATATTACTTTAATTCTGTACATCTTTCAGAAGATGAATGCAAAGAGAATACTTATAAACTCATCTATGAAATCAGCATTACCCTAATACCAAAACTAGAGAAAGACATTATATAAAAAAAGACGACCCATATTGCTCATAAAAATGATGTAAAAATCTTCAACAAAATATTACTAAGTTGAATCCAACAATGTATAAAAATAATGTTATACTATGGATCAAGTGGGATTTACCTCAGGGATACAAGGTAGTTCAACATTAAGAAATTAATCAATGTAATTCACCATATTAGCAGGCTAAGAAAGAAAAAATCATGTAATCATATCAATAGAGCATTTGACAAAATTTAATATTCACTGGTGATAAAAACTCTATAAACTAGGAATAAGAAGGAACTCCCTAAACATGATAAAAAATATCTATAATAATTCTATAGCTTACACCATACTTAATGGTAAAAAACTAGACCCTTTCCCACCAAGAACTGGAACAAAGCAAGGATATTCTCTCTCACCATGGCTTTTCAATATTTTACTGGAAGGCTGAACCAATGAAATAGGAAAAGAAGTGCGAGGGATACCCACAGTCTTTGTGCGCAGATGTCATGATTGTCTAAATGGAAAAACCAAAAGGTCAATAACAATAGAAAAGCTCCTGGGAATTATAAACAACTATAGAATGGATGCAGGACACAAGATTAATTCACAAAACTTTATTGGTTTTTTTGTATATCAGTAACAAGTAGATTTTAGAATTTAAATAAAATTTAAAATGTAATACAATTTTGCCACTAGTCCTCCAAAACAAAAAAAATATTTAGGTGAAATCTAATAAAATGTGCACAAGATCATATGTGAGGAAACCTACAGAACTTTGATGAAAAAACAAACAAACAAACAAAGAACTAAACAAATAGAGATGTTCCTGGTTCATAGCTAGAAAGTCTCAATATTTCAAGTTATCCACAAATTGATTTCTAGATTCAATGTAATCCCAATTAAAATCTCAGCAAGTTATTTTGTAGGTATTGACAAATTGACTCTAAATTTTATATGGAGAGGCAAAAGAACCAGAATACCAACACAATATTGTGGGAGAAGAACAAAACTAGAAAACTGCCACACCTAACTTAAGACTTACTACAAAGGTACAATACCCAAAATAGTGTGGTACTGGCAAAAGAACAGACACATAGACCAATAGAACAAAACAGAGAGCCCAGAAATTTACCTACGCAGCTGTATCAATTGATCTTTGACAAAGAAACAAAAGCAATTTCATAAAGAAAAGATAGTCTTTTCAACAAATGGTGCTGGAACAATTAGACATCAACATGAAAAAATTTCATTAACACAGATGTGATTCCCTTCACAAACATCAACTAAAAATGGATCATAGACCTAAATGTAAAATGCAAAATTACAACACTTCTGGAAGATAATGTAGAAGAAAACATAGAGGACTTTGGATGTGGTGATGAGTTTTTAGATGTACCACCACAAGCATAATCCATGAAAGAAATAATTTGATAAGCTATGCTTAATTTAAATTAAAAATATTGATTGAGGGGTGGGGTTGTGGTTCAGCAGTGGAGTGCTCACCTAGCACTTGCAAGGTGCTGGGTTCAATCCTCAGCACCACATAAAAATAAAGGTATTGTGTCCAACTACAACTAAAATGAATGTATATATATATATATATATACACACACACACACACACACATATACATATCCCTGTAAAGACAATTTCAAGAGAATAAGAAGAAAGTCACACACTGGGAGAAAATATTTGTAAAAATACACATCTGACAAACAGTTACTATTATCCAAAATAGGCAAAGAACTCTTAAATCTCAACAATAAGTAAACAAAAAATCCAATTAAAAATGGTCCAAAATCACCAGAAAGTTATGTGGCAAATTAGTGAACACAAGTATACGAAAAGTCATGCATCATCAGGGAATTACAAATTAAGACAACAATGAGATCCCAACAATGAGATGCACCTATTAAAATGATCAAAATTCAAAACATTTGACAACACCAAATGCTGGTGAGGATGCAGAGCAACAGGAACTCTCTTTCGTTGCTGGTAGGAAATGGTACAACCACTTTAGAAGACAATTTGTCAGGTTTGTACAAAATGAAAGATTCTCACCATATAATTCTCTTTCTCTCTCTCTCTCTCTCTCTCTCTCTCTCTCTCTCTCTCTCTCACACACACACACACACACACACACACACACACACACACATACAAACACACTTTAAAAACTCAGACTTATATCAGTTTTGCTCAAAGTCTGTCAAAGTTGGAAGCAACTGCAACTGAGATGTCCTTCAGTAAATGAATAGCTGATCTATCAAGCTATATAAAGACACTGAGAAATCTTAAATGCATATTGCTAAGTGAAAAAGCTAATCTAAAAAGACTGCATGAGGGCTATGAGTAAATGATATTTTGGAAACGGTGAAACTGTGGAGACATTAGATCAGTACATCAGTAATCATGAGGAACTGGGTGATCAGAGGGATGAGTAGGTGGAGCATGGAGATTTTTTAGAGCAATGAAAATACTTTGTATAATATTCTAATGATGGATACATAGTATCCAACATCAAGAGTGAACCCTAATATAAACTGTGAATTTGGGGTAATTATGATATGTCAACATAAGTTCATTCTGCAGTACATGTATCCCTTTAATGGGGCATATTGGTAATGGGGGAGGCTATGCATGTGTCAGAGCAGGGGGTAGATCATAAATCTCTGGACCTTGCTTTCAGTTTTGCTGTGGACCTAAAACTGCTCTAAAACTATTTTTTAAATTTTAATGAATTAAATGACTATATATCTCATTCCACTGAAAGAATATAACATTTTATTTAGCCAGTAGCTATAGTTGGTTGGTAACATTGTTACTAATCATGTTATTTTATTCTGATTTGTGGCAGAAATAAACCCATGCCCAGATAGATACTCCCAGTGAAAACAAAGTAACCTGCTGATGACATATTTAAAAGGATCAAAGAAACAAAAATATCTAGGCCAAAGATGGTGGGAAATATCAAATTTAAACATGCAAACAAAATTCTTACCATTTACAAGGGACAAATGGTAGTTACTTTTGAAAGGAGCAATGCACTGATTTGCAGCTATGTTTGCTAAGGCATAGGAGTCAGTGGAAGGATTCCTCGTGTGCCAAGACATATTCCTGAAGATCTGCTTTTGCAAGGGTCTGCTGTTCACAAACTCAGTGTTTTTTGTCTGAAAATGCCCTTATTTTGCATTTATCCTTGGAGTATATTTTCATTTCTCTTTTATTTTTAAGATTATTTTTATTTTCATTGTTTCTTTTAGTTATATATGACAGTAGAATTCATTTTGATATAATTGTACAGCATGGACTATGTCTTATTCTAGTTAGGACCCCACTCTTATGGATGTACATGATGGTAGGCCATAAAAAAGATGACTTTATGACATTTGCAAGTAAATGAATGGACCTAGAGACTATCAACCTAAGTGAAATAAGCCACTCCTGAAAAACCAAAGTAGAATGTTTTCACTGATATGTGGAAGCTACCCCACAATAGGGGTTGGGGAAAAGATAGATATTTAGTAGATAAGGATATTTTCACTGGGTAAAGAATTCTAAGTTGATAGTGATTTTTTTTCTTGACACATTGACATTTAAACACACACACAACTTAGATTTATACAAGAAAGAATATAAAGTCAGATAGAAGGTGTGAGATGAAAAGAAATATATTTTAAAATATCATGTTGTAAGTCAAATCAATCGACTGTAAAACAACACACGTAACAATCATTGTAAATAATGTGTTTACTGAAAAAAAAAAAAAAAAAAAAACCTTACAACATTTGATTACATTTATCACCCTCATGACTATATGCAATTGTTTTTTGATTGTTTGTTTGTTGTGGTATGGGAATTGAAACCAAGGGTGCTCTACCACTGAGCTTCATCCCCAGGCTTTTATTTTATCTTAAGACAGGGTCTTGTTAAGGTGCAGAGACTAGCCTTGAACTTGCAATCCTCCTACCTCTGCCTTTCAAGTCACTGAAAATACAGGTATGTGCCACTGTGACCAACTTATAATTGTTTTAAATTGGTTACGTTTTAAAATCCAGTATACTACAGTGTGCTCCACCTTTATGTATATCTATAAGGCAACAATTAAAAAATATGTATATGAGTTCTGGGCAGATCAGTAGAGTAAAATTGGAGAATAAGAGGAAGGAGGAAAAGTGGGAATGGAGTTGGGATGGGGACTGAAATGGAGTAAATTATATTCCATGAATGTATGACTATGTCAAAATGAACCCAACTATTAGGTACAACCATAGTGCAGCAATGAAAGCAAAAAATAAAAATAAGAAATAAGAAAATAAAATCTAGTATACAATTGTATTTTTAAATTAAAATACATGACAATGATTGCAAAGTAGTAATAAGGTCATAATTAGAATTAAAGTGTTTTAAAAACTTGTATTTTTCAGTAAGAAAATAAATGCATTAAAAGTAAAGATTTGGGGGCTGGGGTTGTGGCTCAGCGGTAGAATGTTTGCCTAGCATGTGTGAGGCCCTGGGTTCTATCCTCGGCACCACATAAAAATAAATAAACAAAATAAAGGTATTGTGTACAACTAAAAGATAAATATTAAAAAAGTAAATATTTGGTACTTGCATGCCTGCTATATTATCTTCTTTATTTGTGCAACATTTGAAATACTTAATGAACAAAATAAAAGGAAGTTACAAAATTAATGTGAAATATTAACAGTAGATAAGGATATTTTCACTGGGTAAAGAATTCTAAGTTGATAGTGATGTTTTTTTTTTTTTTTTTTTGACACATTGACATTTAAGCACACACACAACTTAGTTGAATATATTTATTAGAATTTAAAGATGAGCACCAAATAAAAAGATGGGATGCAAAAGTATAAAACTATTTGAGAAAAAAAAGGATAAAAAACACTCAAATGGTTAAGTAGAAAGGAAAAAAGAAGAAACAAAAATAGGTGAGAGAGAGAAAAAAAAAAACAAAATAAGGTAATACAAATAAATCCAGATATGTCAGTAATTGTGGGGTAGAGAGGGAGAGCATGGGAGGAATAGAGGAACTCTAGATAGGGCAGGGGGGTGGGAGGGAAAGGGAGGGGTAGGGGATTAGCAATGATGGTGGAATGCAATGGACATCATTATCCAAAGTACATGTATGAAGACACGAATTGGTGTCAACATACTTTATATACAACAAGAGATATGAAAAATTGTGCTCTATATGTGTAATAAAAATTGTAATGCATTCCGCTGTCATTTATTTTTAAAAAACCAATTAAAAATGTTTAAAAACTAGTAAATTATAAAAGGTGAATGTAGTATGAATGTAGTATAGCTGGGGCTATCGCTCGTTGATAGAGCGCCTGCCTCGTACATATGAGGCACTGGGTTCGATCCTCAGCACCACATAAATGTAAAATAAAGATATTCTGTCCACCTGAAAATAAAAAATAAATATTAAAATAAAACAACACACATTCATAAAATGTAGGATAGCTATACAATGGAATGTTATTCAAAAATAAAAAGAAATGAAGAATGAAGTACTGATAAATGTTTCATTCATGAACCTTGAGAAAAATATGTGAAGTGAAAAAAGCCAGTCACAAAAGGCCACAAGCTGTATTACCATCTGTAGAGTATCCAGAATAGGCAAATTCATAGGAATTCATATTTATTAATCACAGCGAGTAGATCAGTGGTTTCAGGGACTGGGAGCAATAAGAAGTGACTGTTAATGGGTATGTGGTTTCTTTGTGGGTAATGGAAATTTTGTAAAATTGATCATAGTGATAGTTGTACAACTCTGTGAATATACTAAAAAATTATTGAATTGTACACTTCAAATTAAGGATGAATTATATGAGTGAATTATATCTCAATAAGACTGTTATTAGAAAAAATCACAATGAGAGACCATTCTGTACCCTAGATTGGCAAAAATGAAACTGTCTGATTATTTTAAGTATTGAGAAGGATGTGGTACAAATGAAACTCTCATACAGCAAAATGTGAATTAGTAAAATCACTTCAGAAAACTGTTTAGCGTTGTCTAGGAAAGTTGAACATATGCTAATCTAGTAGTTTTACTTCTTTAATTATACTCAAGAGAAACTCTTGCACATGTGCAGCAGAAAATGTAACAAGTATTTTTTGCAGCATGATTCATAATAGCAAAATAAAAAGGATAATCAAATATTCATCAAAGCAGAATGGATAAATATCATTCTAGAAATGAATGAACTGGAACAGCATCAATTAAAAATGAAGCATCTCAAAGATAAAATGTAAAGCAAAAGAAGAAAATTACAGAAGAATATTGACAGGCATGCATATTAAGTTCAAAAGCAGATAAAACTAAATGTTATACCATGTGGAGACATATTCAAAGGTGGTATAATAATGAAGGGAAAGAAAGAAATTATTTGCTCAAAGGTTAGAACAGTAGTCACTCTAGTGGAGAACAGAGGCATGAAATGGGGAAAGAATACAGGGAGAGCAATATTTTACTTGTCATCCTGGCTATACAAGACTTACTTATTACTATTCTTTAATATAAGCTCAAACATTTTGCACAACTTTTGTATATAAGGTATATTTTATAATGTAAAATTTTGTTAAGTGAATTTCTTGGTGGATAAATAGTGGTAAAAATCTGATGATTTCATTAAGTTAATTTCTTAGAATTAAATAACTGCATAAAAGATACTAATATTTTTCAAGACTCTTATTTGCCAAATTACCATCCAGAAAAACTGTTCCATTTTCACTTTCCTCTTGTAGTGCATCAGAGTTCCTATTCACATTGCTTGAAAAAGTCAAAATGTCAAAAATCTTTGCCCTGCCCATGCTATCTCCCACTCACTGTGTTCTGGTTTCCAACCCCAATTCTCTCTCTCTTAGGTTATCAGTATCCATCTATTTATGAAATTTAATGGCTAGTTTTTCTTGTTGAATGACTTAAATATATATTAACTCTGAGGAGTTTTTTAGATGGTTAATATCCATCATGTGTGGCTTTTAACTTTCTTCATTCTTATATCATTTAGCTCCCAGGTCTTGGAAAATAGTCCTATGGTTTTCTTGAAATTATCACAATTATCAAGAGAAAAAAAATAGTTTTAAATAGTAGATAGACTTCTCCATTCTTCTTCATCATCATCATTGATCCTCATTATTAGCTGTTAGCCAGCTTCATGTATGTTGGCTAAGTTTACTGACTGGCAGTGGTTAAGGACTATGGGGGTTAGTTTGCAGAGATGGGTCCCAAAGCACAGGCCTCCTGGAATTCACTTCCTTGTATAGTTACCTCCCATAGGGAATCTTGTCTGATTCTATAACTTCTATTTCCTCATTGCAGTTTATTGGGCTTGAAGTTAAAGTGTGTCTGCCTCAACTTGGGATTTATTATTATTATTATTATTGTTGTTGTTATTATTATTATTATTATTATTATTTGGTAGGGGTACTAGAGATTGAACTCAGGGTGCTTAACCACTGAGCCACATCCCTTGCCCTTTTTAAAATTTGTTCTAATTAGTTATACATGACAGTAGAATGCATTTTGACATATCATCCATAAATAGAGTACAACTTTTCACTCTTCTGGTTGTACACGATAAGAATCACACTGGTGGTGTAATTATATATGCACATACGGTAATAATGTCCAATTCATTCTACCATCTTTCCTACCCCCAACTACCATTCACTCCCTTCTGTCAAACTACATTTATTCTTATTCATTGCTTAGTGCCTCGATAAGTTACTGAGGCTGGATAAGTTATACTCCATCCTCCTGCATTGTTCTGTTGGTTCCCACATGATGTAATTCCCTCCATTGGGGTTACAGGCATGAACTACCATGCCAGCAATCAACTTGGGATTTGTGTATGTACATACACAAAACTTGCCCACCAGACAAAACTACCTGGCCTTTTCTGTGCAATCTTTAACCAATGTATGCTTCAGATCAATGTTACATTAGAGGCACTGATCATACCAATTCTAATATAATTTGTTTTGTATTATTCATAAATAAGCCATGGTGTAACCATAGAGATTTTTTAATTACTATTTTAATTATAGATATTCATTACATTTTTCTGATCATAAAATTTATCATTTGTAACATTTGTACAAATATGAGTTAAAGCAAAATAAGAACTCAGATAATCACTATTAGTATTTTGATGCATTAACTTTGAGAATGTTTTTCTGTGTACATAAAAAATGTTTTGATTTGTTCATTCTTTCTATTTAGTTGTAAACATGCTGTGAATATAATTCTGTAAGTTTTTCTCACTATTTCTACATGTCATAGAATATTTATAAAGTTAATTTTTATTAAAATATTTAAGCATTAAAAAAAAGTACATGGCAGTTGGGTGTGGTGGCACATACCGATAATCTCAGTGACTCAGGAGGCTGAGGCAGGAGAATTGCAAGTTCAAAGCCAGCTTCAGCAAATTAGCAAGGCCCTAAGCAACTTGGCAAGACACTGTCTCAAAATTTAAAAACAAAAAAGGACTGGGGATGTGGTTAAGTGCCCTTGGGTTAAGTCCCCCGTGTCAAAAAAAAAGTACATGGCAGAAGTAGTGTTGTGCCAGTTCCATCAAATGCCTCTGTAAGGCCAGGAAGCTTATGTTTTTGTGCTCTTTTGAACCATAGGCCACCATGTAAGAAGTTTAGCTACCCTGAGAAGCCATGCAGAGACATCATATAATGAAGCCAGGTAGGTAGGGAGATGCCTGGTGACTAGATGGAGAGAAAGAAGTTCAGCTATCCCAGCGACCAAGAGGATCTAGTCTTCTAGTCATCCCTGCCCAAGCCCCCAACCATTACAAATATTCCAGCCTAGCTACCATCTGACTGCAATTGCATAAGAAACTGAAAAAAAAAAAAAAAGAAAAATAAAGACCAGCAGAAGAGCCACTCAATTGAATCCAGTTAACTCAGAATTGGGATAGTTGATAATAAGTTGTGGTAAGCCACTAAATTTTGAGTTGTTTTATTTACACACAATAGATAATGGTAGGGAGACTCCTTCTACCTTGTTCCTCATATTTAACAGGTGAGATATGGCAAAACTTTTGTTTAATCAGAAGTAAAGTTTGACATTCGTGCAGACTAAATTAACTACTTCTCTCTTTGCCAAAGAGAAAGACATCCTAGAAAACAACTTGAGAATTTATATTTTCTAAGGAGGTAATATTTGAGCTAAAACCTTAAGGATGCAAAAGATTGAGAGATGTAATGAGCTGGAGGAAGACAACAGAGACAGCAGAAAGACTCCAAGAAGAGAATTTAGTGTGCTCTTGAAACTGAGAGAACCATCTATAGGAGCAGAGAAGCCCAGTTCTGTTGCTTCCCACATGACGAGGCCTGAACCTTAGACCCCAGTTCTTTTTTGTGATTAGTCAGCATCAGTGATGTCTTTCTTCATTCCCACTGGGAACAGAATAAGGTGAGAGTATCTGAGGAATTCAACTATTAATACGAAGGATATGGATTATAAAAACAATGGTCAGGCAAAACTACTTCTGAGCTGGACCCCATTCTGTTGTGGCTTCTACTCCATGCTAACAATGCATACCTTAATAGACATCTTCTTCTTTACATTAGCCAGGGTAAAGTACAGGAAATGAAAACCACTATAGATGTTTCAAGCATTAAGGTATTAAATTCAGGGAATTGGGTCCTTACAAAATAATTGGAAGTACCAAATACCTTCTGCAGGTGAATGGGTAAATAGACCATGATATATGCAGACAATAGAATAAAAATCAGCCCTAAAAAGAAGTGACTTATCAATCCATGAAACTTAAATGCATGTTCCTAGGTGAAAAGCCAGTCTGAAAAGACTATATACTATATGATTCCAACTATATGACATTCTGGAAAAAGAAAAGGTATGAGATTGTAAAAAGATCAGTGGTTTGCCAGAGGTTATAGAAAAGAGAGGAATAAGTAAGTAGAGCACAAAGGAACTTTAGGGTAGTGAAACTATACTGTGTGATACCAAGATGGTGGATAGGTGTTATGAGACAATTGTCCAAACCAATAGAATATTTACCACCAAGAGTGAACCCTAATGTGAACTGTGGGCTTTGAGTGATAATGATGTGTCAATGTAGGGTCACCCATTTTAACAAATGAAGAGTGGGGAGGCTGCACATATGTGGATACAGACATGGAAAACCTCTGTATTTTCTACTCAATTTTACTCTGAACATGAATTTGCTCTAAAAAAATAAAACCTATTAATAAACAAAATTAAAATCATGGGAAAGACTGGAAAAGCAGGCACAGGCCCAGCCTCCAGAAGACTCCCCAAACAATCCTGCCAAGCTAACCCGCCAAGTTGTGCTCCCTCTGTCTCCACCAGGAAGCTGCTACCAGAACCTTTGGTTCCAGAACATAACGGTGCAGCTGTGGTTCAGGGATCAGGAAGCTGCCATTTGCAACTCTTAGAGCTTGCCAAGTCTTGTAAATAGAGAGTGAACACTTTAGAATTCTGCTGCATAAAAACTCAGTCTCCATGACCTTAGTTCCCAGCAGAAAACACTAAAACTAGCACAAGGATCGTCTCAGCCACATTTCTGCCTTTCACATCTCTCAACAGGGCATCTAAGGAGAAGGACTTAATTTGCATCCAGAATGATGGCTGCCAAGGAGACTAGAAAAGGTGATGTTTGGTTTTCTCAACTCTACAGTGTAGGAAAAGCACTCTGGAAGGAAAACTGGAAGCCAAGCACCCATTCACCACACCTATTGACCTGACTGTTTATACAGAACAGGTATAAGAAGGCTGAAGTAGTACTACCAAGGCTTCTACCACCATCTTGTTCTCTGTCCAGTCAAAGAAATCAAGAGTGTTCTCAAAAGGTAAAGGCAGCCTCTCCATCTCTGGGTAAACACACGTATCTTATCCCAATCTTCTCACTCTCTCCCAGTCCTGTTGAGGTGCCAGGGGAATGCCCCTTATGGACCTTCAGCTACAGGTTGTTAACTGACCATGGGCCCCAAACATTGAGCTGTGGAGGCCCTCCTCACAGTAACACTGAGGCCTCACTTCCCAGCTTCTCACAGGCTCTAAGCCAATAACTGAGCATAGCAGAAAGAAGAAGGTAATCTGTTCCTGGGGCACTTGGAAATCCTCTGATGGCCCTCTTTGGCTCAAGAGCTTTATGCCAGCCTTTCCTGAACCCGTCTTGCACTGCAGAAGAATCCAGGATGCTTCCACTCTACCTTCCTTCCCTCTCTCCTACACCCAGGGGCAGACCTGCATCAAAGTCTGGATGCTTCCACAGGTTATTTCCCCTCAAAAAAAAAAATCACTGCACACTGATCCATTTTGGTATAGCCTCCTTAAAAAACCAACAAGCATTCTTTTCTCATTTCTCCCAGGCTTTTTCTATCTTCTCCTCCTATGGGCCCAGTTGTCCTCCCTAGTCATATCCTACTTATATTTTGGAGCAATCACTTCTCTTCCATGAAGTCTTCCCTGAGTACCATTCTTTTTCACATGGGTCATCAACCTTTTCTCTTCCTCCCAAACTCACGTTTTTTTCAGGTCTTGTACTGTTCAAGGATACTGAGCATATATTTAGCTCCTCTAATGTATGAGGACAAAGAGAAGGTCATATATTTCCTTAGTAACCTGTGAAGTATTTTTTAATGGAAGAGAGGACAGATCGATTTAAAATCTTATTGAAATGATGAAATAGTTTGTGATTTTAAAAGTGAAAATCCCAGCAACAAATAGAGGCCCCTTCCCATCCAATAAACTGGCTAAGATCTTTAAAAACATAGAAAAACAAAACATCTCCCCACTGACTTTTGGTGAATACAATGCCAATTTGACCATATGCAACACTAGCCTAAAAGTGAACCTATTCTTTAACTTGGCTTTCTATTCCTAGAAATATATCCCAAGCATGTTGGTCAGCTTTCCAATACTTTATAATATAATTAAATTATAAAGAGAAAAAAAAAAACTTTTAGAAGTTCCTGTCAGTTATCAGACTGACCTACTGTTTTAGGCTTCTGATAGGATGCTGGATGGCAATGGTGGGGAACTCATGGTGGAGCAAAAATCATTCATTTCAAGGCCAAGAAATAAATTGTCCTGGGAATCCCTTACTAAGACATCAAGAAAGTTTGCTCAAAAATAGGTTGTGTAGATTAACAATAATTCCTTTATGTACTTATTCATTCACCCATCTGGTGAGGAGGAGGCTAGAGTCCCACAATTCTGAAGGTACACCCCCAATGACTCAAAGACCTCTCACTATAACCCACTTCCTAAAAGTTCCACCATCTTCAATAATGCCACTCTGTGGATCAAATCTTTGGAGAACACTCAGGGTCTAAACTATAGAACTAAGAAAGTGTTAAGTTATGAAGATTGTCAGGATAGGAGAGGTGGAGCTAGACTGGGTACTTTTTATGGAGGTGCATCTACACTGAGAAATCCACAAGGAATAGGTCAAATCCAAGTAAGCAACTCCTCTTCCTTCTCTTCTACCTCTTTCTGCTCCTTTATTGTTAAGCTTTAATTCCACCTCTATTCATTCCCAGACTCACTGGGGAAGGAAAGAAGACAATCCCTAGCCAAAAAAAAAGCAGTTAAAAAGTCCAGGAAAGACTTTGATTTTACAGATGGTGGAAAATGGTGGGAAGGGGAGTTATTTCTGCCTGTAGGTTCTTACGGAAGCTGAGTCCTTTCTCACAAATCAGGGGAGGAAGTGAATTTTGCTAGTGTCAGCAGGTAGAACAGCATGCAGCCTGAGTGCCTATCTCTAGGGACATCGCTACTGGTCTCCTCATTTATGGAATCAGGCAGTTGGAAGCCAGGTTGCCCAGACACAAACACCCACTAATTCTTTAAAAGTTATATAGCTAAATGCCAACCACACACTTACATTTTAAACTCAGGTCATCTTAACATCAGTGCTGTATTATCATAATTTCCATCAGCAAGATCTATATCTAGTCTTCTGTCTCCAATACTTTTTAAAGTATTTTTAAAGATAGTACAGCAATCAAAGAGAGAAAATTCTATCACAAAATGGCATGCTTGGGGCTGAGGATATAGCTTAGTGGTAAAGTACTTGTCTAGTATTAGCGAGGCCCTGGGTTTGATCCCCAGTACCACAAAAAAAAAAAAAAAAAAAAAAAAGTCAAAATGACTTGCTTGAAGGGCTTCAGATCACCAAAAGGGAATGGTCCTGGGAATCCCTAGACACCAAGAAAGTTTGTTCAAACATAGGCTGTGTAGATGTAACAATAATTCCTTCAGGTACTTATTCATTCACCCATCTGGCAAGTGCCAGGCACAGTTCTAAGCACTGATAAATAAGGCAAGTTCCCCCTTCTCATGGGGTACACATTCTTATGCGGGAGATGGACAATAAGCTAAATAATTCAGATAATTTTGGTGAATAGTTGGTGCCATAGTGAAAAATAAATCTAGATAATCCAATAGAAAGCAACTGGGGTAACATGAAATACATGATACTGGGAATTGAGGCCCCTCTGGAGAGGTAACATTTGATAAAAAGGAGCTGGGTATACAAAGATCAGGGGAGGAAGTGAATTTTGCTAGTGTCAGCATGTAAGGGAGGGCTGGGGAGAAATAGTCAAGCAAATCTCAGAGACATCTTTTTTCTCTTCTCTCTACTTACTGGTATTTTTTGAATTTTAATAAATATGGTTTGCTTTTCTAAAAAGAAAAATATAGAATTAATAACAAATAGGAAAAATATTGCTGAGTAAAATCCCTGGGATATTTTTTTAAAGAAATAAAATTTCATTTCCCATCAAATAGATTATAGCCTGATATTAGGGGTCAGACTAGGTGGATTCTAAAAATCCTTGGCATCACTACAGAATGGTAAGTGCTTGTCCCCATACTTTGGCTCGGCTGTGCTTTCCTCAGAGAACAAAGTGTTCTGCCTTCTCATATGACATATAGTCACAATATTCTATTTTAGAAACATCCAAGGGAGAGATCAGAAATGAGCTCATAAATTTTCTCCCAGTCATCAGAGTTCTCTCTAAATAGAATCTTACTGTTCAGAAAGCTCTTCTGATCCCTAAAAAAGGGCACTTTATCTCACAGAGAGATGGAAAAAGCAACCCATTCAATAGGTAACAGCTTACAGCTTCACTGTTCTCCTTACAAGATCATGACACAGGTTGCTGAGCCTTGGGTTGGTACCAAAGGGTCACCTGTGGAAGGGGCACTAGGTGGTGGGAATTAGGACACTTGTGGCCAACTAGTGGATGTCATGGTCTTCCTAGGCTGGGGTGGGCTACAAAGGGGCTGTGAACATCAAAGGCCATCTAAGGCCCTGGGGGCCTTGGGAGATATCTGTGAAACAAGCCAAGAGGAGGAGGAACAGAGGGGGCTGGTGGAGCCTACGTGATATAGGCCATTTACACACTTTATAGTTTCTCATGGATTCATGAAGAATGGGTGCACCTATGAGATTCTAAATCCTTTCCACATGAAAAACATATTTAATCTTATTAAATAACTGTGAATGTGTGTGTGGGGGGAGGGTGTCTTGATCAAAAATGCACAACAGAATTGTTCTCTGCAGACCCAGCCCAGCCACAATGTAACACAAAAGCCTCCCAGCCAGTTTGAAGGCTTTAGAAAAGGGCTCTCTAGTTGTTTGAACCCAGGTTTACTAAAATGGGTGGCCCAACCTGCCAGCCTGGCTGAACTTCAGGCTGTTCCATTCCTTATCAATCTCTATAGGAGTTTCCTGAAGGAAGGTCAACAGCTGCAGTGTAAGCAGAATTACTGGGCTCTCAATGCTTCTTTGCTCCAGTTACATCTTGCTTCCTCTCTGACTCTGAAACTTCCCAATGTGAGTGCCAGGGCAGAAGTTCCATGGCCCCCATATTCTCTGGGCCTTGGATGCCTGAGGCCCCTTTTTCATGGCATGCTGTGCCTGGAACCTCTGCTGATTACCTTTCCTTTTTGGCTTTCTCAGAGGAGGTCCCTTTGTGGCAGGGGCAGGAGCTTCTAGACACATTCCCTCAGTCCTGCTCTCCCTCTGGAACCCTTGGACCAGCGCAGGGGAAACCCAGATAGGTAGTGTTGGGCCTAAGCCCACAGCACTTGCTGCTAGATGCCTTAGTCATTTGTGGTGTCTTTCTCTTAGCAGCACCTTTCCAATCTCTGCTAACTGACTTGCACTGAACAGTTGCTCAGGGCATCAGGCATGAACTCCACTCTGGGACTTAAAGTAACTTGCCATAAACAGATATTTAGCCTGTCTGGGGATGTTTCAGGGTTTCCATTGGAAGTCATGCCTGGGCTTGTCTTTAGAAAGCTTCTGCATGGACATGAATTGAAAAGTCCTTTGATCCTTAGTTCAAGACTAGTTGAGGGGGGGTAGTTCCAGTAGCACCAGTCACAGCAAGAATTTTAAGAACCAGACCCGGTTTGGGGTGATATGTCCTGATGTTTTGTGTAGTGCTATAGGTATGAGCAGGCAGCAGACCACTCCAGGCTTTTCTGACCTCTCTCTCTCTCTCTCTCTCTCTCTCTCTCTCTCACACACACACACACACACACACACACACACACAATACCTAATCTTTTCTTATCTGTTTCTAGTTTAGTTTTTGTTTTCTGTTTTTATACCAGAATAGTTATTTATGGCCTGCTTTAGCACTCACCTCCCTCCACCCTTCTTTCATTTATAGCCTCTGTTTATTTACCACAAATTACCTTATGGCATTTGCTAGTAAATGGATGGAATTGGAGAACACCCTGTTAAGTGAAATAAGTCAGACCTAAAAAGTCAAGAGTCAAATGTTTTCTCTCATATGTGGAAGCTAGAGGGAAATAAGGAAAAGAAAGAAAAAATGAAAAAGGAGGGAATTCCATGAAAATAGAAGAAGAATCAGTGGAGTAGAGTAAGAGGATTAAGGCGGAATGAGGAGGGACGGGAAAAGGGAAGAACAGTGAAATGTACCCATATGATCTACCCACAGTGAATTTCACCTTTATGTATATCCATAATGCACTAATTAAAGAAAACTATAAATAAATAGAAAAAAGATCAAGACAGCGGAGGAAACTGAACAGAGGTAGGGAAGAGAGGAGGGAAAGGGAAGTACTAAGGACTGAATTGGAGCAAATTATATTACATGTTTGTTTAATTATGTCAAAATGAACCCCAATATTTTACATAACTATAAAGCACTAATAAAAAATGAACAGGAAAAAAAGGAGAGTCAAATTATGAACAATCTAGAAGTAAGTTCCAATTGGTTTTTCTTACCCACACTGAGACTACTCTCCAGTGCACCCTAGATCCGGTTTCAGTGTCCCTATCTGTCAGACCAGAGCATCGTTTTATACTCAACCAAGCTATTCTGTTCTAACAATGCCATTTGACCAGAAACTCCTACCGTGGAGCTACTAGAAGGATTTGTGTGATCCAAATGCTAACATGGGAGGAATTGATTCCTTAAAACTGGGGCATGAAACATCTGGTTCCATTTTATTATATCTGTACACATGTTTACTGGGTCATGATATAAAATGTATGTTTCTGGAGCCAAGATTAAACATTCTTGAAAGCCACAGAGACTGAGCACAACAAAATCTTCATCCCTTCATATTCAGAGTTAGTATAACAGATGGTGGGTGTGTAGGTTGTAGACCAAAGGTCAGAGAACCTGCCCCCCCCCCAAAAAAAAAGTCACAAAAGTTGTTGGCAGTCGAAGACTTTTTAAAGGAGTATAATAATAAATCTATCTTAATGGGTGTGTTTTGAGTAAAATTCTGTGTACTCTTCATTTACATTGTCAAGAAATTTTTTTCTAGTAAAACCTGTCCTGCCTATCCATGCCTCATGTGAGGGTATTCTTTAGAGTAGGTGGAATGGGGTGCTGAGCCCAGACTGGGTTGAGCTTCAAACTAAGCCAGTGGTATTAGCTGAATGGTTTTTATTTCCCCATTTTTCTAGGAAAGAAAGCTAAGCCAAGGGAGGCAGTGACCTGATGAGGGTCACACAGTTCACACACAATATGTGGCAGAGCTGTCCTTAAGACTCGGGTTGCTTCAACTTATGTCAGGCAAAAAACTTCATTATCAAGATTTGGCCATTTGCTTATTTGTTGAAAAGTCAACAGTTTTCTTAGGCTTTTACCTCAGATCAATACTTCTGTATAGATTTTGTACAGTTTTTTTTTCCTCCTGAGAGCCTGAATAACAAAAGCAGGGTTCTTCTTCCTGTAATATTTAATAAGACAATAAAAATGATGCCTTGTCTGAGCATAATGACAAACACCTGTATTCCCAGATACTCAGGAGGGAGAGGCAGGCGGCTCACAAGTTCAAGGCCAGTCTGGGCAACTTAGTGAGATAAGTAAAATAAAGTAAAATAAAATAAAATGGACTGGAGATACAGATCAGTAATAGAGTACTTGCTTAACATGTGCAAAGCCTAAATCTCTCTCTCTCTGTCTCTCTCTCTCTCTCTCTCTCTCACACACACACACACATACACACACACAATACCTAATCTTTTCTTATCTGTTTCTAGTTTAGTTTTTGTTTTCTGTTTTTATTTTTTATTTTGCTTTATTTTATATTTAAAATATAAAATATTTTATATTTTAATATATTTTATATTTTAAGCATGTTTTAAAAAACATGGCTGGGTTTTAAATCTTTTTTTAACTGCTTTGAATTTTTTTTTTTTTTTTTACAGATTTTTCATATAGGTAATTTCATCCAATTGACAAAATAGACTGGGTTAAATCAGGTTTGTTTATCCAGGTATGAAAATAAAGCAATGGAGTCACAGAGAATAAACTGAGTCACAAGGAGGTTAAACTGACTTGCTCAAGGTCAGTATTAATTGCTTCTGATTCTCCCTTCAAGCATCTAATTTCTGGACCAAACTAGATAATGGTGTATGAGTTTAAGTACCCAAAGTGCTGCTTTCATTTTCCAGACTGGCTGAGATAAATTGGATTATAAAGTCCATGATCCTAAACTTGATGAAGACACAATTTTTTGGGGGGAGTGGGGAGGGCGGTTGTTGTTGCTTTTAAAGAGCTTATAGGAGAGCTATGGGAGAACCTGGGTTCTCCTAAGAACCAGGACAGCACTCACTCAAACATATTCCGCATATACAGAGAAGAGCAGGGAAGACATTTAAATGGAAGGCTATCTGAGCCTCTGTCCACTCTTCCAGCCTTGCAGGTGTTCCCTATCACCAGGTAATTCCATAAAGTTTCACAAGGCCGGCAACCCTTTACTGCACACTGATTTAACAGAAATTTGATGGGAGATAGCAGGAGCCTCTCTGTACCTGAGGGTCCTTATTAGGTAATATGGCCTTTTTCTTTTTTTCAGTATTAATAAGATGTGTACCCCATCAAGGTCAATGGCAGATCTCTGGAGTCTAAACAGTGAGTAAAAAGGAAAGTTGACTAGAGAACTGGTTTCTTGGATATGGAGCCCAATAAACCAAACACTACTGGCTATAATAATTCCTAGAGAAATTCATTTTAACTCCAAAATTCTTAGTCTAACATGAACTACCTGGAATTGTCTTTATTTTCCAATTAAAAACATAACCTTTAATGAAACTGAAATTGTCCTGGAGCCCTCAAATAAGTATCTGATATAATAGATGACTGATTCACAACCTCGAGTTCTGAAAAACACAAATTTGTAGAGCTCAGAATAAAATGTGCTAGGTTTCCTTTGAAATAAAGCATTGCTTGATGAAATATTTAGTTCTTCACAGATGAAGAGGAAGCTCAGAGCCTCTCAGCAGCAGGACATGCTGCCCAAGCTATTTTTCTATGTCCTCAGAGCTATTTGTGCAAGGAGCCACACAGAGAGGTTCCCTTTGATCAATAGGATGGATTTGTAAGATGTCTGACTGGTTTCCGTTGTGACCAAGGGATAGCACTTTCCTGTGCAAAACACTTATGTGTGCAGGGATTGGATATATGATTGGGTTGGGAATACAAGATGAAGATAACTGTTTTCCTAAGTAACAAACTTTAATTTTATTATGATTCTGCTTGGATTTTTAAAATAAAGTAGTAATTAGAGCTTTACCTCCTCGTGCTGCTGTTTATTCAGAATAAAATCCTTGGGCCACCTTCAGATCATGAGATGTCAGGATGAAAGTCTGGCTGCTCTGAGCCTTTTAGTGGGAAGATAATGCTATAGAAATGTTGTTCTAGTCTCTCTCTCTCTCTCTCTCTCTCTCTCTCTCTCTTTCTCTCTTTCCTGCTATAACCAAAATCCCTGACAAGAATAATTTTAGAGGAGGGAAAAGTTTATTTGGCATTCATGGTTTCAGAGGTCTCAGTCCATAGATGGCCAACTCCATTTCTCGAGGCCCAAGGCAAGGCAGAACATCATGGTGGAAGGGTATGGAGAGGAAAGCAGGTCAGGACATAGTTACCAAGAAGAAGAGAAACTCCTCTTTTTACAAACAAAATATATACCCCAAAGGCACAAGCCCAATGACCTACCTCCTCCAGCCAAACCCCACCTGCCTACAGTTACTACCCAGTTAATCCCTATCAGGGGATTAATGCACTGTTTATGTTAAGGCTTTCATAACCCAAATATTTCACCTCTAAACCTTTTCACATTATCTCACACATAAGCTTTTGAGGGTCACATAATATCTAAATCATAACAAATGTGTATGGCAAAGGCAAATCTTTTAAACATGTCCTGGATTGTACAATGGGATTTAGCATCATCATAAAATTAGGTCATATATTCTGTGCATTTCCCATGAACACAGAGTACAGGCACTTTTGAGTGCCCCTATTAAGTAGATTTATAAATGCATTATTTAGTTCTAACTAAACTAGCTTCTCAAAAATAGGCAAACAGTTCAACATTGTAAATATACCTTAAAGATAATACTAATCACTTGAGCACACACACAAATAAACAAAACTGGTAGAGCAGACACTTCTCCAACTAAACAAAAGCTTTTTCTCCAAAGAAAATATAATTATTTTGTCAGATTTGACATGAAAGTACATTGTTCTCACTAAAAGTTACCCAAAATAATTTTATTGAAAGAAAAAAGATTTTCTGCACTATTGGTAAATAAAATCTAGATGTATTTAAAATTGTCATTTATTTCATCTCTATCTTATCCTTGAATTTATTATGCATGTACTTTATAGTATACAAACTATATTAGTGTATATAATTTGTGAATGAATAAATATAGATATATTGAGGGTATATGCTCAGAATTTTATGTGAAATTCTTAAAATTCAGAAACAGAAAATGATTCAATTCTTAAAGTACTGAGATAAACATTTTTGTAGACATGGCCATGTTAGCCAACTGTTTGTTTCTGAATAGTAGAGGGATGATTGGATCAAAGGATGTGATCATTTTTAAGACTTTTGATAAATATGACCAAATTGTTTTCCAAAAAGCGTTGTGCCAATTTGCTCTCTTGAGGGCAATATGGGGAAAGTCCTTTTTAAAATTTTGTCTTTTCAATTTTAGAATCATCAGTTTTTATAATCTTAATGGATTTCATAGGATAAAAATGATCATTTTCTTTCAGGACTTATTTTCTTGAGTATGATGCAGTAATCCTCATCACTTCCAATAGGGGTTGAATATTTTTTAGTCAGTGCCTTTGGGTATTGGTTGGGAGGACACTCAAACTGAACTTAAGAAGGATCTAAAAACGAATTATGAGAAGAGAAACCAAAGACTATCTATATATTCCTTTTTTGTGTTTAGGCACAGGTGTTTCTTAAAACACAAGGAAAAATGAGAATTAGACATTACTTAAAATATAGCTACAGGACACAAAAGAATGAAGAGGAGCTGGGTATGGTGGTGCATGCCTGGAGTCTCAGAGACTCAGGAGGCTGAGGCAGGAGGATCACAAGTTCAAAGCCAGCCTCAACAACTTAGCAAGACCCTAAGCAACTTAGTGAGGCAAGTCTCAAAAAAAAAAAAAAAAATAGGGCTGGGATGTATCTCAGTGGTAAATGTCCCTGGTACAAAAAAAAAAAAAGAAAAAGAAATAGAAAAGGAACTCCTTCTGGTAGCATACACAAAAATTAACTCAAAGTGGATCACAGACCTTAATGCTAAGAGCCAAAATGATAAAACTCCTAGAAGAAACCTAAAAGTAAATCTCTATGACACAGGGTTAGGCAAAGACTTCTTGGATAGGATACCAAATGTACAAATGATAAGGGTTGGAGATGTAGCTCAGTGGTAGAGTGCTTACCTAGCATTTGGTAGGCCCTGGGTTCACTCCCCAGCCCTGCAAAAAAAGAAACAACAACAACACAAACACACACATACAAGTAACAATAGGAAAAATAGATAAATTGTACTTTCTTAAATATTTTTTAAAAGTTTAAAACAGCCTGCAAAACGGGGGAGAGATTTGCAAACCGTGAATCTGATAACAGGGACTTGCATCTGGAATATATAAAGAACTCCTAGAACTCAATGATAAGAGGCTACGTCAATTAAAAATTGGCAAAGGGTCAGAATTAGATATTTCTACATATAAAAATGATCAATAAGCACATGAAAGACACTCAACATCATTAATCATTAGGGGAATGCAAATCAAAACCATAATGGTGTTTGGGGGCATAGCTCCATTGTAGAGTGCTTGCCTAGCATGTGCCAGACTGAATTCAATATTCAGCACTGCAAACAACAACAAACCAACCCCACAATGACTCACCATTTCATACCCACTAGGATGGCAATAATCGGAAAGACAGATAAAGACAAGTATTGGTAAGTATGTGGAGAAATTAGAACACTAATATGTCATGTAATTTTAAGTGTAAATCAGTATATTTACTTTATAAAAGAGCTTGGAAATTCCACAAAATGTTAAAAATGAAATTACTTTATGACCTAGCAATCTCAACTCCCCTAGGATTATGCCCAAGAGAAATGAAAACATATGTCCACACAAAAACATGTACATAAATCTTCATTTCATCATTATTCACAATATCCAAAAAGTGCAAATAGGAGGGATATGGTGACACACACACCTGTAATCCCACTGACTCAACAGGCTGAGGCAGGAGGATCACAAGTTCAAGGCCAAACTCAGCAACATAAAGATTCCCTGTCTCAAAATTAAAAAAAAAAAAAAAATAGAAAAGACTGGGGATGTAGCTCAGTGACATAGCTCCCCTGGGTTTAATCCCCAGTACTGCAAATATCAAATAAAGTGTAAATAATGCAAATATTTATCAATTGACTAATGGGTAAATAAAATACAGTATATTCATGTAGTGAAATATTACTGGACAATTAAAAAGGAGTAAAATACTGAATATGCCACAACATGGATGAAACTTGAAAATTTTACGCTAAGTGAAAGAAACCAGTGACCAGAGGGCACATATTATAATGGTTCTATTTATATGGAATGTCCAGAATAGGTAAATTCATAGACACCAAATATGTCTTAGTGGATGCCTAGGTTGACAGAATTGAGGCAGGATGTAGGGTATTTCGAGAAGTGCCTGCTAAAGAGGATGAAGTTTCTTTGGGGGGTAATTGTAATGTTTATGGTGGTGATATTGCACAAGCATTCATATACTCAACACCATTGAATTACTTTAAATGTGTTTATTGTAGGGTGTGTACATTATATTTCAGTAAAGCTTTTAAAAATATGGTTACATTAAGAATGTCTCTGTTGCTAGGTGGCGCACGCCTGTAATCCCAGTGGCTCTGGAGGCTGAGACAGGAGGATTGCAAATTCAAAACCAGCCTTAAAAAAGTGAGGTGCTAAGCAAGTCAGTGAGAACCTGTCTCTAAACAAAATACAAAATAGAGTTGGGGATGTGGCTCAGTGGTCAAGTGCTCCTCAGTTCATTCCCTGGTACCCTATCCCCCAAAAAGAAAAGAAAAAGAATGTCTGTGTTATAGACATTTCCTCTTTGTATTCTACTATTGTTAACATTTGATTTTTACTTGAAAAAAAAAGTATGTGCTGTAGTTGGAAATGCCCTTTTGATTTATTATGTTCTGCCTCTGCTAATTATGAAGTGCTATTATTAATAAAAATTAATTATATTGCCTACTTTGAGTAGCTGCCATTAGACAACGCTTGAGATTGGATGGAACTTATTCCTTTTCTCCGTGTGAAGCATAACTTTCTGAACAGAGTAAGCTTTTTCTCACTTAGAATAGGGAAGCATAGATATTCAATTTTAGTAAAATAATCTTACAGGCTATCTGTGGGGACCTTTTTGATGTGAAATTAAATTGTGGCACAGACAGAGATTTTATTACATTTACATGGACCCATAAAATAACTTTTATGGTTCCCAGTGGTGCAAATCCTCCTTAATTTTGTTAATTATTTTCCCCCAGTTATCCTTAGCCATGTCTGCTAATTCAGTATTGATCTTGATACTAAGATATGTTATGGTCTTAGAAATTCACTTGAGTCCCTACTGAATGAAAAGAACTAAGGAAGCAGATCTTACCCGAGGTAATGTTTTGGATAGATTCCAATTAATAGTTATAGCTGAGGATGACAATGTCCTTCCATCCAGTGTTCTGACTTGCTGTTCAGAGATGGGCTCATAACCCAGAGCAGAGTGTTAGAGCATGTTCCAGAAAAATCTGAGGAGGAAATAGTCTTCCTTTCTGTCCAACTTCTTTGGGTATTCCTGTCCCTCTCATTACATATGCCCTCTGGCCATCATTTCAAGGTCTTCAGGCTGGACATGGAAATGATCTATTATTCTGATTGTTTCTACTCTTTTCTGCGTTAGTCCTGCCCAGTTTGCCTATTCTCACTTTAACTGAGGAAAATTTTTCAATTAATTGTTCTTAACTCTAGTAAGTAACCTATGAGTATCAGTAGTTATACCTCTGATGTTTGAAAGATTTGCTTAGAAAAAAAATCATCAAGAACATGTTCAAGGTTATCTTCTCATTCTCAGTTGCCTTTAGCTATGCTTTTTAATGGAAGAGGGCCCAGCTACCACTACCACAATAGGAACAGGGTATAAGCCTCAGCCCAGAGGAGTGACCATTGCTGATGGACTTCACTGATTGATCACTTTACCATGCATTTATTGAATACCTACTATATACAAAGCATTAAATTGAAATAAGTTGGGTTTTTTTTCAAACTAAAACTTCAATATACCTTCAATTTCTGAGTCATTCAATTAATTCCAACATGTTAAAGGACTTTCTGTTTTATGCTACATGATTATATAACATAGGCCTCTTGTGAATCTTAGTTCTTTCATTAACTTACCTCATTTAACTTATTAGGTACCCATTTATAGCTTTGTAAAATGTGCTGCACTTAAAAGTTATAACTGAAGCTGTTTGAAATATTTTAGAGTTAATTCTTTTAATTAAAATTAAGCTAATTCCTCCTTCCTCCAGTCTATATTCTGAAATATTGAGGTTATGCTAGTTAGTTTCTTTTATCTTGTTTCTTTTTATATTGTGTTATCAGTTCTCAAAGGGTAGCCAGTGGTGTAATTGGGAACATACACTCAATTCATAACCTCAGATACTGGTTGATGGTGGGAGCAATTAACCTGTTTATATTGCCTCCTCTCCCCCAATTACAAAAATAGGTGTGTGTGCATGTGTGTGTGTGTGTGTGTGTGTGCGCACGGGCATGTGTGAACAGGTGGAGGGTCAGCAGTGATGGAAGTATATGGTCCTGACAGAAGCCAGACCTGGGCAATCTGTGAAGTGAGCAAAATTACCTCTGCCCCGTTTCCCTCTGAGGTGAGATCCTCTATTTTTCCACTTCAGTCACAGTTGCTCCCTTCCTTTATCCTCCTATTAAATTGTTTCAAATTCTGCATTCATGTAAAAATCATACAAAACACTTTTAAGATTAATTTACATGTTTATTTTTCAAGCTAATTTTTAGATCTTGATGCTTAATAAACTACCCCAAAACTTAGCGATTTAAAGCAATATTATTATTATTATTATTATTATTATTATTATTATCATTATTTACAGTTCTTCAATCTGGGACAGGCTCAGCTCCATGTGGTGTCTGAGGGGCTGATGTTTTAAGATGGCATCTTCATTTATCCATGGTTGATGGTGGAAGCAATTAACCTGTCTCCACAGAATGGCTAGAGGACGAAGGGTAGACAGCATTTCTCTCTCCACATGGCCTTTCTATGGTGGCTAGCTTGGCTTCCTCACAGTGGTGATCTGAGGGTAATTGGACTTCTTACTTGGTAGCTGGCTTCTAATAGAAAGAAGCAGAAACTGCCAGTCCTCCTAAAGGCTAAAGAACACTGCCACCAATATATATCACAGTGCCAGTCCGGATTCAAAGGGAAGAGAAAAACTCCCTCTTTTGATATGAAAGTTGGCTACCTGGTACTGGGAGGAAGGAACTGGGAAGAGCTATGGTACAAAATTCAAATAGTACTAAGCAACAGTGTGAAGTAGGTCTTTGGACAACCTGGTCCTTGAGACACTCAGGTACAATTGTTATTAGGCTTGGGAGTATCTTTCCAAGATCTTCTATATGTAAACCAACATGCTTTATACATGTTTTATATGTATTTCTTACATCAATGAAATATAGTTATATAGTATATAACACTACAGAACTAGCCATGTGTAATTTTATCCCAATGTTGCCTACACTATAATATCTATGCTTTGCTTTTTTTTCATTTAATCATATATCTGGAGGTTTCTTTGTAATAGCTATATATATATATTTTTTTTTGTTTCTGATCTCTTATTATTACCAACATTGCTTCAGTGAATATCACTGTTTATGTATGTATATATTTTCATATGATGTATATGCATATATATGTGTGGGCATATAGGTTAATATAGATATTTCAAAATTGTAAGTCCCCATTCTGACTGGAGTGAGATGAAATCTTAGAGTGATTTTGATTTGCATTTCTCTAATTGCTAGAGATGTTGAATATTTTTTCATATATTTGTTGATTGATTACATATCATCTTCTGAGAAGTGTATGTTCAATTCCTTAGCCCTTTTATTGATTGGATTATTTGGCTTTTTGGTGTTAAGATTTTTGAGTTCTTTATATACCCTAGAGACTAGTGATCTATCTGATGTTTGTGTGGTAAAAATTTTCTCCCATCTGAATATTACTCAGCATTAAAAGAGAATAAAATCATGGCATTTGAAGGTAAATGGATGGAGTTGGAGAATATAATGCTAAGTGAAGTAAACCAATCCCAAAAAACCAAATGCTGAATGTCTTCTCTGATATAAGGATGCTGATTCATAAATGGGATAAGGGGGAGTATGGGAGGAATAGACAAACTTTAGATAGGGCAAAGGGGAGGGAGGGGAAGAAAGGGGGCATGGGGGTAGGAAAGACGGTGGAATGAGATGGACATCACTATCCTAAGTACATGCATGAAAACATGAATGGTGTGACTCTATTTTGTGTTTAACCAGAGACATGAAAAACTGTGCTCTATTTGTGTAATATGAATTGAATTGAATTCTGCTGTCACATATAACAAATTAGGATAAATAAAATAAAAAATATTTTTAAAAATCCTAAAAAAGAAAACTTCCTGTGAGAAAAATCACTGGGTTAAATAATAGATACATGTATAGTGTTATGAAATCAACAAATGTAAAACAGGGAGGGACCTCTAAGTCAGTGGTTCTCAACTGGGGAGGGTGTGGGTGTGGGTGCAGAAAGTTTTGTTTTCCATATCTGCTCCCTCTTGCCTCCAGGAAACTCTAGTTCCATCCAAAATGGCTATAATAACACCCTCCTTGTTTCACTAAATGTGAACTACTCTTCTAGACTAACTGCCTCCTTCAGGAGCTGAGGATGTAACAGGTGACCCTTTGGTACTCCATCACACTGTGAACAAACTGGTTTTCTCCCCATGAGTGAGCCCATGAATGGCACAGCAGGACCACTGTGATGCAGACCAAGTTTGCCCAATTGGGTAACCTGTTGTGAGGGTCAGCTGTCCATTACTATCACAAATACATGAAATAAGCAACTTATAAAGAGAAAGGGGTTACTTTGGCTCAGTTTTATAGGTCCATGACCCATTGGCTCTACGGATTTGGCCTGGGGTGATATAGTGGGAGCATATGGTGAAACAAAACTGTTTGCCTCACAGCCAGGAAGCGAAAGAGAGAGGACGAGGAAGGGGCTGGGATCAATTAATCCCTTTTGAGACATATCCCCAATGACTCGAAGACCTCCCACAAGCTACAGCTTAGAAAGTTTCATCAATTCCCAATAGGTCCTCTCTTGGGACCAAGTCTTAAACACATGGGCCTTTGGAGGACACACAAGATCTAAACTATAGCACCTGCAAACCACTAAACCCCAAAGATCCCTTCCTATTCAAAACAGAAAAATCTCTCATCGTGCATGGCTGGGAGCATTGGCAAGTTACAGTCAAGATGGGCAAATGAAGACTCAAAGGAACCCTTCTCCCAAGAAAACTACTTCAGATTGTTAAAATGAAAAGAATGAGTTTAACCATCTGCTTCCTAAATTTATTGGAACATAGCATCCTGTTTTTGTGATGCCTGTTTTGCTAACTGCCTACGGATCTAAGTTTTATGAGAAACATTCTTTGGAAAATTATGGTAGAGAACAAAGGTCCCTGGACTGGGAGACTGGGTCCACTTCCAACAAACTGCACCATCTTGGATAAGTCAAAAGTCATTTCTGGGTCCTGGGCATTTTTTATATATTTATTCATTCCTTTGAATTTTTATTACTCTGTCCTTTTACCCTGTGTATGCTAGGAGGAGGATATTTTAGCTTGAGTATTTTTGCTCCCACTGCCCATCACCCTGACCACCCCTTCCCAATGCACCCCTACTTTCAGGTAAGACAAAAAAGCTGCAGATTCTGTAGGAACCAGACTGACCTCAGACACATACACATCAGGAGATGAAATACATCTATGTCTGTGTCTTCGTCACTTCTTTTCTGAATAGGCCGTAAACAAATTTTGTGCTCAGGGAAAAATGATCTGGTATTCTATAATCAAATTCTTATAATCTTTGCAAATGAGAACAGATCTTCCAGCCAGGTGTAGTGTGATTTGTTTTGACTCTTTACTGCCTCCAACTGAGATGTTTTACATATACTAATCTAAAGACAATGAATCCTGAGCTGATTCCATGAGGATAAGTTATTCCAGACCTGAAATGTGGGGGCTGCTATGTGTCAGAACACACAGATGCATAGGCAACCAAGAGCTATCAAGCTAAATATCTTTTTTTATTAATCGAAGCTTCAGAGGTAAAATCTCCTTCTCAGGGACATCAAGCTGATTTGTGACACTCTCCATACACCTTTAGATTCACAAGCCAATGAGTATATCACACCAATCTCTCGTTTTCTCATCAGTGGCAAACATAAAACACACGTAATCTTCATTTCCTCAGATGTTTCAATTAACTGTGAAAACCCTTTGGCTTATATAATATAGCACTTGTGAGTATTTCATCTCTTTTCAGTTGAAGCATCAACTAGAACACACACTCAAATCTTGTTACCTATCTTTTAGGAATTTATACAATTAAATAGTAGTGCTGTCTTATTAAAGACAATGAACTATAAGGACGCCTGAGATCTGTCTTTTGTTATCTTCTCAGGTGTCTGATTCATGGTTTAGAAAACCAGGTCTGTTTTTATTCTCACCAGGAACACAGAGGCCTAAAAAGAAGACATCCAAACACATTTATTTACTAAGAATTCACCTCTTTGTACAAATGTCTTGTCCACTTTTTTATTCTTAGTCCATGCAGCAGGTAAAGATATTTAGTGAAGTTTTCTAAATTAACCCACAAGAAATTTACAATCTGAAAAAAATATTTGGGGGCTGGAAATAGTTTAGTGGCAGAGCACTTGCCTATTGTACACAAGGCCCTGGGTTGGATTCACAGCTTGGAAAAATAACCCCTCCCCCCACCCCCACAAAACCTTTCAAAGAAGGATCCTACTTTTATAGTAATAATATACACAGAATTTGCTTCTCTAGTGAATAATTTGAGAATACATGAACTGTAAGTTTTGTTTATTGAGCTTTGCAAATATAAAGAATCTTTACAGATTTAAATTATTAAGTTTTAAGTGGCCTCTGGAACTCATAGAAACAAAAGACACTCCATTAAATAAATTCCCATTTTGTCAGGTTGAGAGCAAACAAATGACTTTAGTTGAGGTGGATACCATTGCTTTTGCTTTAACTGGATGGATAAAATCAATTAGTTATTTAAGATGTTTAAATTAAACAACTGGTTATATTAGCTAAACAATTTCTAGCATTATACAAGTAAAAAGTTAAGAAAATTGTACTATAAAACATAACACCAATTTAAAAATGTCTTCCAGAATTTTGCATGTAATGATAGCTTAATAATTATAATTTTGTGCACAGTTTACAAATATGGCATCCCAAACAGTAGGTGATAAATAACAATTCCAAATACTTTCAAGTCCTATAACCCTTCTAAAATCAACTGTGACAGAGCAGTGAGAGGTGCCACCCTCCTTTGCTGTCTTTATGAAGATGTAATTCTGTTACAATTATTTAATCCCAAAGGCATTATTACACCTGTTCAGCAGTTTTCATCCACTCACTAAAATGATGTACAACTCCGCTGTGATAAATTTCAGAGTGATTTTTTTATTAAAGTTTCTTTAAAAGTATTATAGCTGGAGACCGATGAATTTAAATAAATGTTTGGAGAAACGACATAATTATGGAAGAATGTGTTGTCTCAGAATTTGCTTTCATCAGCCTGAACTGTGCATAACCTCAAGACGTGATTAAAGAATTTTTTTGAATCACTTAAATCATACAGATCAGATTAAAGGATAATAGATTCATAGAGTGTTAGCACTGGAAGAGACCTTAGAGAACATCTAGTTCAGTGGCTCTCAAAACTTGGCATGAATTTTGAGAATCACCTGCAGGGCTTGTTAAAACAGATCTCCAGGCTGCACTCCCAGAGGTTCTGAGTCAATGGGCATGGGTGGGAGATTTGACTCACTCACAAACTCCCAGGTGATGCTGATGCTACTGTACCGGGACCTCACTTTGAGAACCACTGATCTAATTAATCGACAAATAAGGAGACCAAGGCTCAGAAAGGTGAAGCAATTTTTCCAGGGCAAAAAAATGAAAGACAAAGATCTAAAACCTGTACCCAGAGTCTACTGAGACTGGGCTTGTGTGTTAGAAACTTGACTAACTCTCCATGCATGGTTGGGCCATGGAGAAGACAGTGTCTACAGTCATGACAACAAACAAGCATGGGGGTTTGGCAGGAGCAGATATCTTTGACCATGAGGAAACAGGTTTCAGACAATAGAGTGGCAGAGCAAAGGAACTGGAAAGTCAGATTCTGTTTGAAGTTGCAAGAAAGTAAATATTGACCATGTAGGATGTTGGTCAGAAGGTAACTACTTGGATGTTCATGAGACTCTCAGAACACTTATCCCTCCCCAACAAAACCACTATTTCTCATTTCCAGAAAGGACTCACTTTTATCTAGGCTAAAGATCAAGACTTGGAAGTCATTCTATTTCCTTTTTTTTCTCATGTTTAATCATTTCCCTGTTATGGTTCAGATCTAGAATGTCCACCAAAGTCTTGTGTACTGAAGTCTTGGTCCAGCAAGGTTCAGAGGTGGGGATTTGGGGAAGTGACTGAACCAGGGATGCCTCATCAGTGGATTAATCTATTGATAGGTGAATGGGCTACTGGGAGGTGGTGGATACTGAGGGATGGGGGGCATGGTTGGAGGAAGTGAGTAACTAGGAATGGGCCCTTGGAGATTATATCTTATCCCAGGCCTCCTTTCCATCCCCCTCTCTCCTTCAGAGCTGCCTCAAGGAGAAGAGCTTTCCTGTACCATTCCCTTCTGCCATGATGTTTCTGCCTCACTATAGGACTAAAGGCAATGGAGCTGGTCAACCATGGATTAAAACCTCTGAAACTACGAGTCACAATAAATCTTTCCTCCTTTAAGTTGTTCTTGTCAGGTATTTTGGTCACAGAGATAATAAGCTGACTCATGCACCCTCCAAAATATATCTTAGATCTATTTCCCCATTTCACAAGTTACCATCATCTCTTCAGAGTATTTCCTCTAGAGATCTCTCTGCTTCCACTCTTAGCCCTTTGTAATTCATCCACCCCCACAGGGGATTCTTTAAAAACACATTAAGTCATATTAAAACCTTCCACTGGCTTTTATGGCATTCAGCATGATATTCAAGTCTCTCCCATGGCCATGGCCCTGTAGGATCTGATCTCTTCCTTACCGGTCTGACTTTAATTCATGTTGCTTCTATCTTGTTCACTAACTCCAGTCACAATTTTCTTTCTGTCCTGAACATACCAAGAATAATCCTACATAAGGGTTTTTGTACTATTTCTGCTGCTTGGAATGTTCTTCCCCGATCTTCTGCTGGTTTACCCTTAAAAGCTGTAACACTCAAGGCTTGAACGTCACCTTGGAACAAGCCCCTAATTTGACAACACAGTCCCTTTCTCTGTTAAGTCGATCCATTTAATTTTCTTTTTAGCCCTCATCAGTGTCTGAAATTATTCTTTTTGTTCATTTATTTATTGTTCATTCTTGTCTACCAAATATAAGCATCATTAGGTCAATATAGGATTTATTTGTCTGTTTTATCGTCATAATCCTAATGTTGGAATAGTACCTGGCACATAGTAGGTTCTCAATAAAATTTCTTGGATGAACAATAGGACTCTAGCTTTAGGGGCAGGGTTTGCTCCCTGGGAACTTCACTGACAAGAAGGTGGCAAAACTCATACTACCAAAAGTGCTATACAGATTTAGTGCAATTCCTATTAAAGTTCCAGTGACGTTCTCCATAGAAATATAGAAAAGACAATCATGAAATCCATTTGGAAAAATAAGAGGCTCAGAATAGCTAAAGCAATCCTTAGTGAGAAAAGTAAAGCAGGAAGCATCACAACACCCAGACCTTAAACTATACTAAAGAGCAGTAGTAACAAAAACAGCATGGTATTGGCACCAAAACAGACATGAAGATCAATGAAACAGAATAGAAGATACAGAGACAAACTCATATAAATACAGTTATCTCATAGTAGACAAAGACACCAAAAACATACATTGGAGAAAGGATGCCCTCGCCAACAAATGGTACTGGGAAAACGGGAAATCTATATGTAGCAGAATGAAATTGAACCCCTATCTTTTACCCTGCACAAAACTCAACTCAAAGTGGATCAAGGACCTAAGCATTAGACCAGAGACCCTGTGCCCTACTAGAAGAAAATATAGGCCCAACTCATGTCAGCTTAGGAACCGACTTCCTTAACAAGGCTCCTAAAGTGCAAGAAGTAAAATCAGGAACCAATAAATGGAATGGTATCAAACTAAAAAGCTTCTTCACAGCAAAGGAAACAATCAAGAACATGAAGAATGATCCTGCAGGATGGGAGAAAAATCTTTGCCACATGCACTTCAGCTAGAGCATTAATCTCCAGGATATATAAAGAATTCAAAAAACTTAACACTAAAAAACCAAATAACCCAACCAATAAATGGGCAAAGGAACTAAATAGGCACTTCACAGAAGAAAAAATAGAATTGGTCAACAAATATATGAAAAAGGTACAACATCTCTAGCAATTAGATGAATGCAAATTAAAACTACTTAGATTCCATCTCACTCCAGTCAGAATGGCAGTTATCAAGAATACAAGTAACAATAAATGTTGGTGAGGATTTAGGGGAAAAGGCACACTCATACATTGCTGGTGGGACTGCAAATTGGTGCAGTCACTATAGAAAGCAGTTGGAGATTCCTCAGAAAACTTGGAATGGAACCACTATTTGGCCCAGTTATTCCACTCTTTGGTATATACTCAAAGGACTTAAAATCAGCATACTATAGTGACACAGCCACATCAATATTTATAGCAACTCAATTCACAATAGCTAAGCTATGGAACCAACCTAGGTGTCCTTCAAGAGATGAATGGATAAATAAAATATAGTATATATAAACAATGGAATATTAACCATAAAGAAGAATGAAATTATGGCATTTGCAGTAAATGGATGGAACTGGAGACTATCATTCTAAGTGAAATAAGTCAATCCCCAAAACCCAAATGCCAAACGTTCTAATGTGCAGATGCTAGCACAAATAGGAGGGGGAGATTAGAAATTCATTAGATTAGACTAAAGGGAAATGAAGACAAGGGAGGGGAATGGGAATGGGAATAGGAAAGACAGTAGAATGAATCAGACATAACTCTCCTATGTTCATATATGCATACACAACCAATGAAACTCCAAATTATGTACAACCTCAAGAATGGGATCCTAATGAGAATTATTATACTCCATGTATATATAATATGTCAAAATACATTCTGCTGTCATGTATATCTGTAAATAACAAATTTTTTTTTTAAAAGTGGCAAAACAGATTTGGTGAACAAGAGAGAAATCTCTTCACTAGACCTATATGATCCAATGTTTCAAGTTTTGTCTTAAGAAGACGAAAACCCCACTAGCAAGCCTGGGACCTGGACTTAAAACTGTCCTAACAGCACGGAGAACTTGGTACTAGGTAAGAAGCCCAATTTGCCAAAAGTCAATTCACTGAAAGACAAATTTGCTTTTTTCTTTCAACAATTTTAGATTGGCTTGATTATATCATCTTACTGACATTTGAGGAATTTAAATTGTTGCTTAATACTGATGGGGATAGAGACAAAACAGAGATGGATGGGAATAAGGAGAATTTATTTTAAAATATATTCAACATGAATAATTCTTATGAATATATTATTCAGTTCTTTATTGTTAACATATAAGTATTCAAATTCAGGATATTATATTTTACACATATGTTTATAAGAATAATACATTATAAGGAAAATAGATCTCTGAGAAAATATGTTTGATTTTGGTGGTTGCCATCTTGATTTTCTCCTTTTTGTCCGTTTTTTTCACCTTTGTCAAATAGGGGTTTCCTAATCTCAGTTCCTACATCTTTCAATGTTTCTTTAGAATACAGTGTTTTATTAGTGTCTTATGGTTATTTTCATCCTTAAAATGCTCAATCAAGATTATTGGAGTCCTTGTAAATGAAAGCGCTTTGTTCATAGGTTAGTCAAGAGCCAATAAAGTTAAAAAAAAAAAACTTGAAGAATGGTCACTGAGTTAGATTCTCTGGCTTGAGATTAGCTTCTGGGAGAGGTGACCACAGAATATGGGATCCGTACTATACTGCCATTTTCAGAATGGCCTTGAAGAGCCTGCTGGGTAGAGATGCAGTTAGCAGCATTGCTCCTTAAACAGTGCGATCAGATACTCTCTGATGCCATGTTTAAAGCCAACTGCCATTCAAGATGCCAAGGCCCATGGGATGGGACAAAGCTTCTCTTCACTGAGTACTGTAGAAAAGGCATTCAGGATAGAGCTGAGGTCTGTGCCTCAGAGAAATGGGCACAAAACCTCAAACTAATCCCATAGAGAACTAAACATGTCCCCAGTTCCAATGACAGATATATGCTCTCTACTCTGTGGTTATAATGAAATATTAATTCATAGTGAATGTCTCATAATTCAAAGTTCACTTTGGTTACATACATGACAGACTGTCAAAAAATACAGCTGCTCCAGCATTATAAGGAAGGACTATTTAGAGTTCTGCTTAGTTCACAAAGTAAGTGAGTTTTTTTTTCTTTTCCGTTAGAAAGTCTAAATGTTCTTAGGTTCTTGCAGAGATATTTGTATGTTTGGGGTCTCTGTCTGAAATGGATTGCTGGACTTGATTGATTAGGTTAGTTTTGGTTTAAGGAGAGTTTACAACTTGTCTTTCTGAACATGTCAATACTTGTGCTTTTGCCAGAGATATAAAGGGAGAAATGAAAAAAAAAAAAGATAGTGAAACCTAAACTTTGTTTGGTCTAACATGTAAAATGATTAAATGTTTACCACCATTTAAGCTGTCAGTGTACCTTTGCAGGAATGTGGTTACATCTCTGTAAAATGGGCAGAGTGAGGCTACCTGAAGAGAAAACATGGTGCATATATGTGCATTGGTGACTGGAAAAGAAAGAGGGAAACTTATTTCACAGATATAAACGATGGCTTGACCTGGCTTTTTGCAGGAATTTAAGAAAATGTGACTTATTCTTCCCTCAGGTTTTGTTTTGTTTTGTTATTAGTGATGAGGGAATATGAACTCTGACCATACGTCTCAGACTGAACAAGGACAAAAGGGGCCTGTTTCTAAGGAAGGGATTTTTCACCTGAGTTTCAATGTTTTGAGAGGGATCTATGAACCTTCCAGAGTTTCCCATGAATGTGTATTTTCTGAGAGGCAGGTCTATAACTTTCATCAGATCCTCAAAGAAATCCATGAACCATGCAGGCTAAACCCAACCCACCACTCTTGGGAATATCAGTTTATGGTGGTGACTAGATAGTAAGACAATAAGGATTAGGACCTAGAGTCATCCACAGCAATGACAGGGAGCCCGGTTGGATGAGTGGCTTTCTTTGTGTGAAAAACTGACAGCAGTAAATTGTGACATAAGCAAAGATCTGGAACATTCTGCTACTGGCTGTTCTTCTCCCCAGTGGCAGGGGTTTGTGAGAGCACAAAAAAGAGCCAGGTTTCTGTTCATCCAGTGGAAATGGGAAGAAGACCAATAGGGTGACCAGATAAACACTAGAAAGACTAACTGAAGCAGGGCCTCAAATTAACCTTGGGGAACAAAGAGAAGCACCCAGTAGGCAGCATTATGAGTCTAAACCTTGCTTTACTCTCAAGAGACATAATAGCAAATAGAAACAAACCTTGCAAAAATGCCACTCCTAACATCAATACAGTCCTTCACACTCCATGGAGAAAGAACTGAGAAACTGCTACAAATGTCCACTTTTAATTTCAGCAGTTCTTGGGACAGGAAGATGAAGAAGACATTTTTAAACTATTTTTTTAAGTACTGAGGAGTGCTCAGTACTAGGATACTCTACCATTGATCTACATCCCCAGCCCTTTTTATGCTGAAACAGGGTCTCATTAAGTTGCATAACCTGGCCTTGAATTTGTGACCCTCCTACCTCAGCCTTTTGAGTAGCTTAGATTACAGACACATATCGCTGTACCTAGCAAGACATTCTTACTCTTGAATAAGAATTCAGACAACAAAATTCCAAGAAAATAGACAATACTGGTTTATCTTGCTTTAGCAACAGATGAGACCCCAGAAAGCTGTGTTTAAAGAGAATGGTTATAGATCAAATTATGTGCTAGATGTAGCAGGATGAGGATTTTAAAGAAGCCTGAGTCTAATTCTCTTGTAAGAAAGACACTATCCTTTTTTTTTTTTTTTTTTTTGCAATGCTAATAATAACATCCTTTCATCTGTATTGTAAATATAGACTGCCATAGCTGTGATTCTTTAATCTTAAATATGGATATGCCCATATCCCTAATATGTGCATATATATGCATAAAGATTCATCACTATATCCTCAGCATTAATTTTCATGTAATTTAAGGACCTGCACTTTCTACTTTGTGAATCTTTCTGTCCTGTAAAGGAAACGAGTTCACTCAACTACACACTATCAAGCAGACAGGTAATCAATCAGTGATCACACATATCAGTTCCAGCTGAGCTCCCGTCTATTGCTAAGATGGTTACAATAACCTCTAACTGTACCATGTAAGTAAAAATGGCCTCTTAGGCGTCAGTACACCAAAGGTTCGGACAAGGAGGATCAACCCTGCCACTGGCAGTAACATTAGTTTTTTTTCAAATGTGTCTTTGTCAGCAGTATTTTTAAACATGGGCCCTATCCTGTACTATATTTTATTGCTAAAAGCATCTTTATTCTCCAGTTTCACAGGTAAAAGGCAATTTTTAAAATGTCATGATAGAAAGTAATTTTTCAAGGTTTTCATGACAGGACATAAAATTAGATTAAAAAATATCCAAAATAAAGCTTTGCTCATCAAGACTAGGACTTTCATCTGTGTTCTAGGACATTCGGGCAAAACTCTCCTCTTACCAACATTGCTAAGTTGACTGAGGACATGTTTTCAGCTTTCATAGAAAATGTATGAACTCATGCACACATGCCTTTATGTAAAAGCCCTCGCTAGTTAGATTTTCCTCATCTTGCCTTTTGAGCAGATCTCACGGGAGCCTAACTGGTTAAAAATGCTGAATTCCAAAATGCTAAGGTAGTGGTGTTGGATGGTTTTACCATGCCAGCTAGAGGGTTGATGCTTTTTCATATGGTTACTGGCATATTGTCCCACAGAAAGGAATTTACAAAGATGGCCTTTCTTTCCTAGGCACGTGCTGACAGCTACTAGTGGCAATCAGATCAGCGTGGATTTCACAGTAAAAGGAAGAAAATAGAAAACAAAAAGAGAGAAGGAGAAAAAGAAGAAAGGGGGAGGGGAGGGAAGGTTAAGTTGGGTTGTTTCTCTTTTTCCTAAGAAGAGGGATAATTCAGGGATTACATTTGCTAGAATTTTAAAGAAGAAAATTTCATTACCAAAGTCATGCTCTTCAAGAGCACATGTGGGAGACAGGTTGGGGGAGTTACAGATTTTTAAAATCAGACACTTCATACATGTTTCTCCTGGTTTCCGTACTATGTGAAACAAACAAACAAAAAAACACAAAGCATAATGCCTTCCTCGGAGATTGGGGAGGTCAAGGAAGGCAGAATCCACACTTGGTTCCTGATCATGGCTACTAGCTATAGAAGTTTAAGGTGTTACTTCTTTCTTAGTTTTATCTGTGAATAGAAGTAATAATAATACCTATATCGTAAGGATCAAATGAGAAAACATAGAGAGTTTAGTATGTACCTGACACATAGCAAATCCTCAGTAATATATTTTAAATAGGATAAATTTGAGATCATGTAAAAGCATATGATGGCAAATAAAAAATTCAGAGCAGAAATTCTAAAGTTTAAAGAAATGTAAACAAAATAGAGTGATTCAGAGGAGAAAATGCTATTTGAGCCATACTAGATTAGAATGGTTTCAGGAGATTCCACCAGGAGTGATTTGGGTAAATTAATGCATCATTGTGTGTAGCTTGCTGAGATCCTGCAGAATAAATTTGGACAGAAGGTATTGAAGTCCTTACCTAGAGGAGTGGTTGTGAATAGGTAGAGAAAATTGATGGTGGGCTGGGTGTGTGGCTCAGTGGTAGAGCACTTGCCTAATATGCAGGAGGCTCTGGGTTCAATCTCCAGCACAAAAGAAGAGAATAGAAAAGAAATAGCTGGTATCACCAACAATGATGAGAAAGAAGAGAAATATTCTTTAAATCAAAGGAGTTCTTCTATAATTTGGAAGACAAGAAATTACCAGAAATAGAATGAGACAAATGTGGTAAATTCATAAAGGTTCTTTTCCCCAGGAGCCCAAAGTATTTTCAATCATGAAAGTGCTATCCTTCCCAAAAGAAAGTTGGTGATATAAATACCCAGAAGATGTTTGTTATTTGCAACAAAAATCAGGAGAATGGGGTGGGGAGGGGGTATTAAGGAATGAGAGAAGGTAACTTTTTCACCAATAGACATCATGTTCAGAATGGGATTTAGCTCTGAACTTTCTGGCAGTCAATGTAAAAGGGAAAACGTATCAGTCATGTGGAGAGAAAGTAAGCCAGCTCTCTTTGCATTTTCAAACTCTAAGATGTAATAACAACCAGACTGCTCCAAGTTTAGGAAAGGAACAAAAAATAATAATAATAAACTCAAACTTTTTGTTTAAATAGACATTAAGACTGGTAGGCTTAGCCATTTTAAGCATTCTCTGAAAAGGGACTCCTTACTTGGGTTCTCAAAGTAGCTCAGGCTCATCAGTGAATGGGTAGTTTTTGGTTAAAATAGATGCACACACATTATCATTGATGTACCAATCCTTAAACACATGCCTTGTCCAATCTTAGATGGAAATAAATAGTCTATTAACTCCTTTCTCCAACTTTGGTGACTTATAGACCTTTTCATTTTTAATTTTGGAGGTGTGTGTGTGTGTGGGGGGGGTGATATTCCATCCAATAAGAAAGAACCACCATTCGTGAGCTTGCCCCTGTCTAGATGTGGGGGAGTATAAAAGAGAATTTGTGGTCGGATCTACAGGGTCCCAGCCACCTAGGAGCAGTTTCCATGTCCCCAAGTTTCTTTGGAGGAGTAGAGCTAGTTTCTCAGGCCAGCAGCTGCCCTGCCAGAAGGTGGAGGGAAAGGGAGAGAGGAAAAGAGAAAAGGAAAAGGAGTCAGAGAGGGAAGGGGAGGAAAGAGAGAGGGAGGAACAAAGGCAGCTTTTGTCTTCACACCTCAGCCTCACGGGGGCGGGGCGGTGGGACAGGGGCTGCACTTTTGCAGCCTGTGTGAGCAAGTGCTTTGCCGTGGAAATCTAATTTGACAGAATAGGTAAATAAAATCAACAGTAATCAGCTCCTGTTTTATTTACGGGACGAGGTCAATGTTTTTTAAGCATCAAACTAAACAGCTTATTGAAAACGGATTTCAGGGGGACTCCATGAAGGCGGTTCTGGAAGTTGGTTTGATTTTAAGTGTCCAAATACAATGTATTTTGCAAAAGATCTTCAAGCAACAGCTTAGCAAATTCACTTGGCGGTCCCGCACAACCCCGCTAGCTGCTCTGGGATCTCGGGCCCTCAGAGCAAAGTGGACCCCTTCCCCTCATCCCAGGGCGGGACTGTCATCGCACCTCGCCCCGGAATGGGGGCCAGGCAGGCGCCGCGCTCGTTCCTCTCTCCGGCTGCGTTCCTGCCGTCCTTTTGTTTGGTTGCCTCCTCTTTCCCCTTGGTTGTTGATTATTAGTATTTTCCTAGTTTTCCAAACTAATAAGTGCCACTATCAGGCAGTTGGAAGCTCTCGGAGGCTGCAGGCTTTGCCGCTCTGCCTTAATTGATATTGAACGAGCTGCTGGTAGACGGGAACAGGGCCGCTGCTGGATAATTTGCAGTTTAATCAGCGTTTGTAATGAGAGCGGCTGATTAGGGCTGTTGGAAATAAAAGAGAGTTACAAGGAACGTCTGTCAGAGTCCGGTGATAATTCAGGACTAATTGTGGTGATTAGCGCAAACTGGATGACTTTGGGCTTTGCTAATGCAAAGAGAAACGTGCAGGCTCCAGCCAGGGACCCCTCCGAGAACAGTGCACAGGCTGCGCACAACTTTGCTGAGCCATTTTCCTGCGAGGCCCCCAGCGGCGCGGGGGCGGCAGGGTGGTGGGGGTGGTCACTACCTTCACTGCTGAGCCGCGCAGGGAAGACTGGGGCGGCGGCCCGGACACCCCGCGCCCTTGTCCTGTCCCCGGGCGCTTCCCCCCCACCTGGTTGTGGCCAGGTGGGCACCTCTCCTCGCCCCCACCCCATACTCTCCTCATCCCATTCTCTCCACACCGGTTCCTCGGTCTGTAACCTGGTCGCAACCCCCTCGCAGCGGGGGAGGTTCATCTTGGCCTCCCCCAGATCTCCAGCTAGAGCCACCACCCACCCTCGCGCCTTCTGGGCGTGGGGGGAGCATCCGAGCAGTCAGGGTTTTCCGGAATTCCCTCTCCTACCCTATCGTCTCCTCCTTATTCTCTTTCTCCCAGCTGTCTAGGCCCTTGTCTCTGCACCCAAGAGAAAGGTTCTGTCCGCTGCAGTCCGCCAAACTGTTGCCCCGAGAGGGCGTCCCGCCGCCTGCGCCACCCCAGATAGGCACAACCTTCTGAGTGAGCTGGAAAGAAGGGAACCACCGCTTATAAACTGCCCGAGTTCTCATTATTGAGGAGTTTCATAACTCTTTAATTCATTTTTAATGATGGTAATAAACATGGTAGTCATTTTGGAACAATAGCTAAAAATCATAGGGCCATTACTGTCCATTAAAGCAGTGTTTACAGTTCAATGGAGGTTCACGTGCCCCGTAGTCATTCATATTAGCGAAAGGAGAGATTTATAGGTCGGAGAATGGTTCTCTTTTTATTCTTTATATACATAAAAAAAAAAAAAAAACAATTTGCTCAATAAGCTTTAAGTTCACTTGGCTTTTAATCGTGTGAATGGGGATTAAATAAGGAGCTGTTGTCTGGCCTCTGATTTCTATTTGATCAATAAATCATCAAGTGCCTTAAGTGCTTTATTCACTATCAAATTAAATGAAAAATACTTTAACCTGCGTCCCTGGTGTCAGCAGATAAAGCTAATAATATTTTCTGTTATGTTTCCATTTAGGTATTTAACACTCAGAAAAATCTGCTAGGTCTTGCACTGTTTTTCTCTATTACAGATAGCACATATTTATCCCACATACCTACAGACATAGGGAATTCTCAACATCAAGGGGGAGAGCTTACTTGTTGACAGGCAGAAAATCTAACCAGGGTCTCCCAATTCACACCAAGTATTTCAGTAACCAGCCCCAACTAATGTGTCTACAACTTAAAGAACAAGGTATGGAGGTGCAGGGCCTCAGGTCACACAGGTGCCAGGGGAGGCTGCCTCTTGCCTTCTGTGGCAGGCTTGAAATAACCTTTTACCCGAGTGTTCACCCTTTTCTCTTTAATTCCAATTCTTAATAATAAATCTAAACAGTAGGGCCCAAACTCTATTTTTCCCAGATTTTCAGTCCTAGATTTATGAATTTTTTACACATAGTCCTTCCTTGCTTTTGGAGGAAATGGCTGGCACTTTCTCCCTGCACTGCAGATCTAGAACCATCCTATGAGGTCTGTATTTTATAGGATAATAGAATCCAAATCTTGTGTTTATAGATACCAAACCAGGTTGTTATTCCATGTGTTTCACAAAAGCATTTCCCTTAGTTGTGTGTATTTTGGAAAGGGATTTTCCCCCTTTAATGTCTGTGGGTAAGATGGCTCTGGCCTGAAGGGGGGTGGGGGTGGGGGGACAATCGAATGATATTTGTGAGGTTTAATTGCTAACTTAGCAGCTCGGTCACACCTCCCAACCCATTAGATGATGAAATCTCACCTGGTTAACGGGTACAGCACTGTGGCCTCAATGGCGAGTGCCTGATTATACAGCCAAGCTGCTAATTTACCAAACCCCCCAGCCAGGGAGGCCTGGACCGCCACCACTCACTGTATTCATGCGGTAGCTAAGAGAAGGAACCGTATTCCCTGAGCCGCTTTCCAGCTACCCGCAGAATGAGAAATGTAAAATTAGTGGAGATGTGTGCATGAAGGGAGCCGAGCAATTAGCAAGGCGCGGGCGCCCGCTAGCCCAGAGGGGGTCGGGGAGGGCGAGTGGGGAGACCAGGGCGCAAGGGCAAAGGGCTTCCTTCCTCGCAGGCTGCGGACTCCAGGCCCCGGCGGCGGCAGGGTCAGCGCTGGTGCAGCAGCTCCAGTTGAAACCGCGCCCAGTTAGGAACAATGCCGCTTCCTACCAGCACTTTGCAATGTAAGCCGGTCGGCGACTTGGTGCCCAAGCGGGCTCCGGGCCCACCACGCGCCCCCGAGCGTGCAGACACTCTTTTTCTGTTTCTTTCCAGCTTGGCCCGGCAAAATCATGTGAAATATCCAAATACAGCAAAGTCAGCAACTGGCAGCATCTCTATGAACAGCCCTCAAGTACAAGGATATCGATTTAAGACCTCTGGGTCCCTTTGCTTAGTACCCCATTCTCATTGTCTTCTTTCTCCTGCCTCCCCATTTCCTAGCTTCCAGATAGTCAGCAGCCACTCTTCTCAGTGGATGCAGGACTTGGCTTTCATACAAGCCTGTGATCTGGGTTTCCCTCTGCGGGGGTGGGGTTGCGAGTAAACTGGATATTTACTACAGGAGTGTGCGCACGCACCTCTGCCTGGGAGGGCAGGTGTATACTGATTCTGTTAGATGCAGTGTGGAATTACATGCATTTGTGCAGGTTCCAAAGCCACTTGGCAGTCGTGTTGTTGCTCTGAGATTGGATGAGGGGCCCAAGGAGAAAGCCCCTCTTCAGGGGCTTCACGCCTACCTTTACTTCCTCTCCTTCCATATCCAGGTGGCAAACCCTGTCCCCTTCCCACTCTCCCTTAAAACCAACCAAACAGTTCACAAACCTTTATTTATTTGTTTGTCTGTGGTTATTGCCCATGTTATTAATTGCACCCAGGCCTTCCTTGCTCTTTGAGAGAGCAGCGGTATAAATTGGCTCTAATAAATATTAGCCGCTAGATTAGGCGAGGTGAAGCTGGCACCGCGCTCTATTTTCGACCTGTAGCCTCTGCGAAGCCGCCAGTTCTGCGCCAGATTAGCCCCATCCATCCAGTGTCAATGGTTGTCTTGTTGAGAAAATCAGTGAGTAAACAGGGCTGACAGAGAGGGGGCCCAGCTGATTACTCATACAAATAGACTGCAAACTCCTCCAGGAGAAGCTGTTTCCAGAGATGGGTTTCTCGCATTGACAAGGCTGCTTCTCCCAGGATCCTGTGTCCTGCTGTTCCCACTTTGTCCTCCATCAATCACACAATTGTGTCCGGGATGTTTTATAGAGTCACTTAATATCCCTGCCTTCATCTCTATTCACTTAGAGAATCATCTGCCATCAGGGCTAAAGGCTTTCTGCAGGACGGGACTGGCGACACACCCGGGCAACAATAGCTCTGGTAGAAGCAGGACCCAGCGCCCTTTCTGATGCTAATAGAACAGCCCCGGGATGTTCCAGTGCATGGCGGCCTCTATTGAAATCGGCCATTAGCCCTTTGTCCACTGCATTAAATTATCCCCTGAGCTAGTCTATGATAGGGGTAGGAGGCCACAATAAGTTTTCTTTAAAAATTATTTCTTTTCTCCTAAAATGGTTTTTAAATCGGAGAATAGGTTGTTATGAAAGTCATGCATAAGTGCTTTCTGTCTTGTTTACAAGAAAGGGGGAAATATCTGCAGGCTCAAGTTTATAGAGTCATTTAGGCCTTTATTCACTCTCCCTTATTATTTGCAGCACCCTGCCCCTCCCCCACCCTTCATCCTCTTTTCCCAACCAACCTGTCCCATCCAGATATAGAAGGATTAAGGGAAATTTAGTTTTAGACCAACTGTAGGGCATCTTTTAAGCAGAGAATTTCCACAACCAAGAGGCCAGCTGGATACAAAATCACATTTTACGGGGGGAATTTTAAAGACAGAAGAAAGAATTACAAGGTATCACTCTTTAAGTGGCTCATCTACAAATTAGATTGCTACACAATTAATCAGAAAGTTAATTAATGAGCAAGTTACTAATTAGGACATTTAAAACCACTGTGTTTATAGTGTCTTAGTTAAAAAAAAAATTTTTAAAAAGCCCCTGTAGTTAATTGGCCCACACACTGATCTCATAACTGGTAGTAGAGGTTAAAATACTACAGATGTATTATTTATTATGTATAAGTTCTAATTATGTCACCACTGTATTTTGTACTCCATAACTGGCAGTATTTTACAGTTAATTGGAAAGGGTGGCATTGGGATAATATAATCTGACTATTATATGAAACCATTAATACATCTACAGGTTTTTGAGTGCAGCTGCATCTATACATTTTCCTGGGCAGGAACTTCTGGAAGGGTACTTAGGTCTTCTGACTGATCTCTAGGAGGTCAGGCTTGCAAAGCCTTTTTTTTTTTTTTTAATAAATCTGCATAAGACTTGAAGGTTTGTTAGGATTTGCTTTGAAGAATTTACTTTGGACTAAAAATTCAGAGGCAAAATGAGGAGTTTGAAGTCTTGAAATTTCCCTGTCACTAAAGTGGAACCATATGTTAACAAAGCAACGTCTTTATTTTTTAAAAAAAATCACACTTTAATGCTCTAGTTTATACTAAAACATAGATTTCCATTGAGAATTTCTAGAACATTTGGATGGACAAATGCTAAGTTGATTTCATTTAAAAACAAGGGCACATTCAGGTTAACTGAACTTTCCTGTGTTAATCATTTTTTCCACCAGGTAAGTCCTGATGGCATCTACCCTTTGAAGTAGCTAAGGGTCTCTAAGCCAGGTTCTAGACCACACAAAAGGCTTTAGAGGGGAAGACAAGTTTTAAAGCTGCATGAGTCTCAAAGAATAGACTCTATCCTCCGCCCCCCCCCCCCCCCCCACACACTACCTTTTCAAAGCCCCAACCAACCAGACCCCTTTGCTAAGATTCTGTCCTTGCCCAGTGTGGTCTGTCCTCCATTCTGCAACAATGAACTTCTCTGGCGACCATGTGGGGTGAGCAGCTGAGCAGAGTGGAGGCCTGTCCTCCTCAAACTGCTTTCTTTTCAGGCCCTGGACCTTCCAAACCTCTTTGCACCACCCCCAGCCTTTTCTTTGGAGTAGGCATCACCCTTTAACAAGTCTCTGGACATTCTAGATTCTTCTAAGGAGAGAAGGGGAGATCCTGAGGCCAGATAGGGACTCAGGTAAAGGCTTTCCAGAGGGAGGTCGATGTGTTGCAAGCAATCAGCTTTGATCTTTATGTACAGAGGAAAGTGGTAACACCCCTACACACACACACACATACACACACACACACACACATTCACACGTGCAGGTTACCCTGGTGAAGAGAATACACATAGGTAATTTTAATGAAAGAGGTTCCTGTACCACATTATTAGCAATAAATCTACACCATTCTTTGTTGGTTAAAATCATTATGATCATCATCGCTATCATTACTGAACTCATTATTCTTGTGTTACTATCAGAGTAGATTTATGATAATACCCACCATTACGCCTGAGTTAAAGAAGGTGTAAAGGTTTGATTAATAGCTGCTTTCATGTTTTAATACTCAACATTTTCTCACATTTTTTCTAAATAAGGACCATGATAATTATAGGTAGTAATTACTGCTTTTGTTGGGAATGTGTAATTAGCTACATATGCATTGTTCTTTAAAAAATAGAAAAGAAAAAAGGGAACAAAAGCATGAGTTTGGGAACCATGTCCCAGGTCCAGGGTGGGCAAACAGAGCTTGGACCAGTCACCCACAGGTGCTTTGATAAATCCAGCAGTGAGTCTGCTGTGCTGCTCCAACACCACCTGCTCTAGACATAGAGAATTTGTTTTGAATGAACCCAGGAGAAGTTGGAAATAAAATATTCAGGAAGGCTTACTGGGAGGCTGGTGTGCCTGTGGACCTGCAGGTGTGTGGAATTCGCTCCTCCAGGACAACTCCCTCCTAGCCAAGGGCCTGGGTCTCCTGGGCCAGGGTCTCCTGGGCCCAGCCTAGTGCAGTATATAGTCAGTATTCGTGCTCCCTAGTGTAAAAACGCTGGGGCCTTGTCTCCTCCCGCCCAGCAGACCCCAGGAGAGCGGTCGGCCCAACATCTGTCATCCTCAGGCGGCTGAATTAGCCCTGGAACTTCCCGGGCCTCCAGCTCCCAGACTATCTGTCCCTTAAAGGTTACACGCTGCCGTGCCTCGCTTTGTCTTCCTCGTGCCCTTTCCTGGCAAAAATGGAGACATCACATCCTTGCCCAGCCCCGGCTCAGTATTTATGAAGGTTTTCTGACAAATAGGCAGGCTGGCCACGCATGGGTGACTGCCTTCATTCCGCACTTGGCTTGTTTACATAGGACCAGCACCATTTCCACGGATTAAACAAATCACAGGGAGAAGGAGACATTTATAACCCGCCAACGAGGCCACAAGGCAGTTGGAAAAAAATGTGCTAGTGAGTGTGTGTGCGCGACTGTGCAAGGAAAAAACGAATGCCCTGTCCGCAAGGCTGACCTTCGGGACAGGGCGATCCCGGTGGTTTGTGTGCTGGTTCCATGCGCCGCGCGGCGAGAAAAGGCAGCGCGTGGATTCGCGTGTCAGGGAACTCCTAGACTCTTATTATAGGACAGTTAAATTACCCCACGGTTGGACCCCTGCAGAGGACACACACAAAGGCCAGGGATCCAGGACTCTCGTTCCTGCACCCTGAGCGTGTGTGTGTGTGTGTGTGTGTGTGTGTGTGACTTTGTCCTAGACACTGTTCGCGGCGCGTGATTCTCGCAGGACCCTCACCCAGCAGTTAGTTAACCCCTAGCTGTCCAGCCTGGGAGAGAAAAACTCCCTCCCGAGGGGGCGAGCTTCTGCTGGCCCCCCGCAGGTTGGGTTTTATACCTACCCAGGTTGCATTCGGCTTGCTCGGGCCTGCTTGGTGGAGCTGGCAGCTCCATGTGTGCGCACGCGTGTACAGGAGTGTGTCTGTGTGGTGGGGGTGTTAGAAACTGTGTGCCTGGATGTGGCAGGTGCGCTTATGATGTGCATGTGTGAATAAGGGTGTGGGCAAGTGTGCAAGGGCGCGCGCGTTCTTGTGCTAACACTTGCAAAGTCAAATCATTTCTAGGACGCTCCCTGGCTTCACCCGGAAGTATTCGCTGACCTCTCCACCCGAATAAATAAAACAAAGCAAAGGTACTGAGCGAGCCACCGACGGCCCCGCGCTTTCTGTGAGCAGAACGCCCAGTCCGCCTCTCCCCGCCGGCTAGTGGTGGAGAGGCTAGGCCGTCCGGGGCTGTGGCTCCTACTCCCGCTCCCTGCTCCCGGCTCCGGTTCACCCGCCGGCTCCTCGTGCGGCTGCCGCGGGCACCGCCGGGGCTTCAGTGACACTAGGCACCCGCCCGGGCCACGGGAAGAGGAAATTCCCTACAAAATAGCAATGGTTCCGAGAAAAGGATCACAACAAAATATTGAATAAATTCCCTTTTAATTTATTTGATCATTCCACATTACGGGGCTATGAATTGCTCAAATTTGATAACAAGTACTCAATTCAACTCATTATGTAAGTTAAATTAGACTTCGATAAAATTTCAGTGGCGCGCAGTGGTTCCTCGAATGAAATGTAATTTGTGCAAGAATTTGTTGTATCTGTCACAAATATTTCCAATTAGCGACCGTAATTATTTGATAGTTTCTGCAATTATGGCTTAAACGGGTGAATTTGGGACTGTGGAGGACCCTAATTGGCCTAAATTTGATATTTTGCATATTTGCATAATGAGGAAATTGGTAGAAAATTGTGTTCATTCATTTGTGAAAAATCCTATGAATTTTATGAATTTGAAAGCTCTGTTTGTGCAGACTGTGACTTTGCCTGCTGATCCCTGAGGAGCTGACGCTGTACGCCTGAATGGGCAGCGCGCCAACTTCGCTGCTCCAGGAGAGGGGTGGGGAGAGGAGGAGGAGGAGGAGGAAGAAGTCAGAAGGAAGGGGGGAAGGCAGTGGTAGCGGTGGGCGGAGGCGGAACCATAGCGCATGCTCCGCGACGGGCACAGGCCCCGGGTGGAAGTCCCCCTCCCGACTTCTTCACCCCCTCCCCGGGTCGGGGATGGGTGGGATGGGGTTGGTGGGGGAAGTTGCACGCGTGTTATACCTCCGGGTTACAAGCGGCTGTCCTGTAGTATAACTGCGGTGCGCACACACGCGCGCGGACACACACACTTGCTCCCAATGAGAAATGTACCCAATCCGCCAGGTGGAAGGGGTAATTGTGGAGGGGTGAGGTCTCGAGATGATGGTAACTGTGCACTTGTTTAAGTTAAATTGCCAAAGCTTCTCCTCTCAGTAAAAATGTTTGATCTATGGCGCTGTCAATTTAAAGTGTTTAAAGAGAAGCAAAAGCATAGATTTTAAGCTGCTTTGCCCAGCACCCATTCATCATGCATCAGGGATTTTAAAGTTTCATGGTTGCTGTGGTTTAACATCTCAACTCTCTGACACAAGAGTGTGGATGAAGGAAATAGCTCTGCAGTCAGAAGCTTATGCCTAAAAGAAAAAAGATCATGGCAAAAAATAAAAAGCACAGAACTCTCATTTCAGTTCATGCAAAGAGAGGGTGGTCTATTTTGAGAGGATAGGATATGTTAATAATTACAAATAGAACACAAAGCTACTTTTGACTGGAGATCACCAATTCTTTTACAGGATGGAGGTGGAAGACACTGGGTCTAAAAAGAAACCAAACAAAACTCGCAAAACCTTCCCATCTCCCTTCTAACAAATAATGGTTTTCCCCCCAAGCATGTTGGTACAAAATTCTGTATTATCAACAAAGCCATCAAAAAAATGTCATCCTTTATGTTTATTGAATGTAACATTTTAGATGCTCCCTTAATTTCTATAGATCTTGAATGCATAAAAACGACCCAAACAGACTCATAGTGAAGAACATGATATCTAGCTTTGCAGTTAAGTGCTCTGTAAAAGCGCTCTACTTGCGAACATTACTTTTGCTGGGAAGGACTTTCTTATCTACATGGAAGTGGGTAATGTGAGTGTCTAACAGGCTATAAATGCTTAAGTGCTTTGTTTCACAGTGCATTTTCAGTAAAGGTCAAAATAAATTCATCTTCCTTTAATGCAGTATTTATGTTTTTGCAAGGGTTGGAATAAAATTTCCATTAAAAATCCTTATGAAAAATCAGATAGGAAAAATGTGAGCTGTGTCTTTGACTCGGTTCTACATGGACAGAAAGGTATCATGTGAAAATGGAAACAAATACAAGATAAACAGTTTCTTAAGATAGAATTTGAACAATGCAAAGATCTGATTTAACTAATAGGTAAGATGTATTAAACAAGTGCCTTTTCATTTTAATTTAAATATTCTTGAAAAGAGTAAAACAATAGATGCCTTTGTTGTTCACTGCTCAGAAAATAGGGACAATTATATCCTTGCCCACTTCATAGGGTTTTAATAAAAGATCCAATAAGAATATCTGTTACTATGGCTCTTACAATTGTATCCTGGATGTCATTGTCATCATCATAAGCTAAGATATAAAGAAGGATCTTGGAGGCAGGGTTGAAAGTCATCCTAGGCCTCCTTTGATTACATCATGGGAAGGAATAGGTCATTCACATCTCTTTGTAGTTTGCACACATGATCAGTGATTACCATGAGTTGAATCATCTTCAGATACAAAGGATAATAGTTCATTCTCTTCCTCATTTAACAACACATTGTGTTAAATTTGGGTAATATAGATGTCATTTATTTAACCTGATCAAGAAGTCAGGAAGCACCACTTATGTGCTGAGAGTTAAGGCTACCTGCAATCATTTGGGTGAATAAGGAACACAAAAGAGTGTTCATTTAAAGACGCAGGATCTTCTTCAAGCTAAAGATCAAGATACTGTATTAACTTTTGCACATTTTTTTGTAGGTTCATTTAAAAATTTAATCAGAATTTTTAAAAATATAAAGATGTCAGTGTTACCCTATACCTATTATTATGTCTTTTACATAAATATGTCTGTAAATTTTTGGTTGTGCTTATTAGAAACATTATAACTCCCACAGCAAAATTTTTCCAGAATGTTAGGATCTCGAATGTTCACTTTTTTGTTACTAACATGACCTAAACCTCCACAGTACAGAAATTTATGAAAATGGAAACTGAAAAATAAAATAAAACATTCCATTCATATTCCATCAGATCAGAAACACTGTTTTTCTATCTCTTACCTGCCCTCCCCAAAAAAATGCTTGTTGGCTATCTTCCTGCATAGTTCAGGACAAAGTTGTAAGTATTAGGGCTGGAAATACAATTATTTTCTAAGTATTTGATCTGATTAAGTCCATAAAAAGGGGATTCTAGTGGTTTATGAAATGCAAAATAATGGTTGGCCTCCTGTGGCCAATCCCTACCCCATAGTCAAGCATAGCCCTGCAATCCCTGGAGAAAGTGCAGTTCTCTGTGCTTTGCTCTCAAGCAGAGGCTACAGGAAGTGAATCTGCAGCAGTGCCATCCTGAGAACACTTACCTTCATCCTTTACTCTGAACATTTTCAGTTGGAACATTTGTGTACCAGTTGCCTTTCATATCTTCTTTCTAATTTTCAAATTTATGCCCAGAACAAGTATTTACATGAAAGAAGCTGCTGAAAGTAGTGAGATAACAAAATCTCCTAACCTGGTTTATCCATAGAAAATTTTTAAAGGATTTTAATTATAATAGATTAGTGTATTCTTACATATTTTATTTTATTGCCTCTATTGGTCTCTCCTTTCCTACCAACAACAACTCCATCTAGATCATTTGCATTTCTCACTTGGATTATTGTAGCTATCTCCTATCATCTCTGGTTCTGGTCTTTCCTCCAATCAGTTCATTCTGCTTGGGGTAGACAAGTGAATCTTTCTAATGCTCTGCTCTCATCAAATCCCTTTCCTACACTAAATATATCAACAGTTCACCCTTTGTAAAGGTTAATGTCCAAACACTATAGACTAGTTTTCAAGTCTTTCAACAGTCTGGCTCCAGTCTCTACATCTAAACTCATCTCCCATTCTGACTCACTGATTACTGGGTTCCAGCAAGATCCATTTCAGAACACCCTTTGCACACTTCAACCACAGTTTCCTGTACCAGGTATACTCTCCTGCTGTTGTTTGCCTGTTCCCCACATGTTACCTGAGATCTAGCCAGTCGAACTCCTACCCCTCCATGAATTCACCCATTCATTCATTCTTTCATTCAATAAACATTATAGAATATGTCAGGTACTATGCAAATTAATGGGGAGACAAAGATAAACAGAGATCATACCATGCTCTTAGTGGAAAAGACATCATGGAGTAGGTAAATAATAATGCCATATACTAAATCCTAACGGAGATAGGATGTTCCTGTCCAGTCATTGCTTCCTATTCTAAATTCTCCCTCTTTTAAATTCATCATGCCCATTGGAAGCTCATCCTATCCTTCCTAATAATGTTGATAAGTTCCATGAGAATAAAGGACTGTCTCCTTTTTGTCTCTCCAACCCCCTGGCACCATGGTTTAAAACAAAGGTATTAATTGATTAATAGGTGGACATGGCTGTAGTTGTATAATTGCCACTTTCAGTCACAAGAGTCAAAACTAGTCCTTCCAGGAGTGAAGGGAACTTCATGAAAAATACCAGTGGTATTTTTAGATAGAAGATATGACTTTCCTAACATATGATATTGTAAGAAGCCTTAAAGTTATGGATCAAGCCACAAGTGGGCACCCAGAATTGTGGATGTAAGATTATTCATGGTGATTTCTTATAGATGTTGTAGATGGTATAAAAAGGAGCTGACGACTAATAAGGTGATTTAATTAATTTTTAGTTGTTTTTATTTGGGGCATCCCTACGGGTTAAATAATTAGTTTTTAAAAACCTCTCAATTACTACTTAGTGCCATATCCCCCATATCACCACCACCATACCTCTATTCTTGCTACCACTGGAACAATTTTTAGAAACAGAACTTCTTTATTATGGGCCAGATCTGATGATGTCATATGCCACCCACCCAATATTATTGATGATAATAGACATTAACTTCATAAATGACCATTACAGGACTCCCTTATAATTCAGTCCAAAGTATCATTATGCACATGCAAATACAATTGCATATATTAAGGTATAACTCAGCTATGAATAAATAGAGAATTAAAAAGATATCAAACCAGGCCCTTTTATTAAATTAGCAAATAGAATTAAAAGTATTAGAACAGTACTTATTCAGCAATTCACATGACAGATGTGTCTGATAGCTCTCCATAAACATAATGTTCAACAAGAGGAACCAAAGGCCACTTTTGTGTCTGTAGATGCATCAGTAAAACTGCTTGGTAAGAAAATAAATGGGAATCAAAATGCATTTTGCTGTCATACATACCTAATTAAAATAAATTTTTTTAAAAAAGGAAATGGTTGGCCAGGTTGACCACTTACTACCCAAGGACTGCCAAGTTGAGGTGGGTCTTAGTTAATAGGCATGAAAATCTAAATTTTTCCAGGAAAACTTTCAGTTACATATAGTAAATTAAATATATGTATTTGTATCAGCTGTCAAAGAAGGAACAAAAAAAAAATAGAGAGCAAGAAAGGAGGTGATAGCAGAGCAGAAATCCTATAATAATTTGGAAACTAGAATGTGTAAGTTCAATGAGTAATTGACTTAGCAGACGCCAAAGAACAGGATCAAGGTCATGCTGGGTGGATTGCAAACAGGAGACTTGGTGGAGTCCTTTAGAGATAAACCAATCTCCTCTTACCCAGTAGAAGAAGATATTTTTCCTTTGAAGATATTTAACAAGAGATGATTTGGGGATACCATTTGGGGTAGGGGATGAGGCAGAATGTTAGAAATAAAGAAAATTGAGTGAAAATCTACAACATTGAATAGTGAGTTCCCTGTTTTCTCTTATTTGCTTTTAGAACACTGGGAGTCTGCATGTTTACCTCTCGGGAAGGCATCTGGAGGATTCTTCTCTCATAAACTTTGCCACAGACAGTGACCATTGGTGGTCCCCTAAGACCACCTGTACAGTGAAGCTCACCAGTCAAAAAGCCCCACCTTGCACATGGAACTTACAAGAACTGTAGTGCTTGTCTCATTTGTTCATTTTAGTGCCTCACTTTTAAATATTAGATAACCAAGTCTATCAGACATTTGAGGAAAGCTTCTAATGGAAAAAGCAGACATTGAAACAAACACAATGAATATAAAGAAACTCAGAGCCAACAGACCAGAGCAGAAGCACTTACCAGACAATGTTGAACCCATGAAACAAAAATAGGAAAGACTTTTAAAAAAGATCATCCCAAGAGTGAGAAAAAGCTTTGAGTATTTGAAGTATTACAGTAGAAATAAAAGATCCAATAGAAGGGCTCTATCAATCCCCCAAAACCAGGGGCCATGTTTTCTCTGATAAGTGGCTGCTAATCCATAATGGGGCAGGGGGAGCAGCAAAGGATGAGTGGAGGAACTTTGGATGGGGCAAAGGGGCGGGGAGGGGCAAGGAGGGTAGGAAAGATGGTGGAATGAGATGGACATCATTACCTTAGTTACTCATATGATTACACAAATGGTGTGACTCTACTTCATGTACAACCAGAAAAGTGAAAACTTCTGCTCCATTTGTGTACAGTGAATCAAAGAGCTTTCTACTGTCATGTATAACTGATTAGAACTAATAAAAAATAGCTGTAAGATAAAGTTGAGGAAGTTTCTAAGGAAATAGATTTTCAAGAGGAAGAGAGAGATGTGGACGCAGAGAAAATTAGAAAATCCAGTTTGTCGGAACACTAGTAGTAACAGGGAGAATGAAGAGAAGAAAAATGAGCAAATAAGCTAATAAGAAAAAAATCCTGGAGCAGAAAAGCATATGTTTCCAGAATGAAAGCAGAGTGTGATGAGTTTAAAAAGATCCTTCAGCAGGTGCATTAGCAGCTAAGAACTGGAAGAAAGCAGGACTGAGCTGTGAGGAGGACAGGGGCAGCAGAGCTGGTGGTCATTATAACCTTGAAGAACAATTTGACATTTCATACGGTTGTGGGTACCACACTGGTGGAAATAAAATTTAAATTAAAATCTATAAAATTAAATTTGTTAGTGAGAAGGAAACACATACCCAACATTGGAAAAGGGAAGCAAATACTTAGGACTTGCTTTAAAATGTCACCTTGTATACAGCAAAGTCTAGCACCCACCTCTAAGGTTTTTCCTCTTTCTTCTTCCCTCACCCCAATCATCTGTACTTTGCACTGTATAGGAGTATAAGATCTGAATGTCCTACCCCGAAAATAGGATCGATAGATACCAATTTGGATTGTAATTTCTTTTGTTTTTTATTAGTACATATTCAGAATAATGGGTTGAATTGTGACATGTTCATAGATGCATATAACATGTTTTTTCCCCAGGACTGAGGATTAAACTAAGGGGTGCTCTAACATTGAGTTACATCCCCAGCCCTTTATACTTTTGAGACAGGATCTTGCTATGTACCCACGTTGGCTTTGAACTTTTGATCCTCTTGTCTCAGTCTCTCCAGTAGCTGAGATTACAGGTATGTGCCACAATGCCCAACTCTATTGTGATTAAGTGATTAAGACCTGGCTTCAGTCTGTTTTGTCCTTCCTGGCCAGCAACCTCATGTATGACTCTAATCTTTCTGAACCACAGGATCCTGTGTATAAATTAGGGGTTGGCCAAGAACAGAAGTCATAAATTGGCAACTCAATAATTAAATCTGGTCCACAGACATATTTCGTTAGACTCACATGGTGTTTTAACATACTTAACAATTAGGGATATATCTCATTTTTCTTTAAAATTTGGAAGATCTGGCAACAGTTAAATCATTTTCCTTCCTGGTAAAAGCTTACTGGCACTGATATAGTGTGTATTGTAGTTGACCAGAGGCTCCTCCCTGACCTGATCTACCTGGTCCTACTAGACACTTGAGCGTGAAAACTTGGGCTAGGTGATTGCTTAGGTCATTCCCAAGTCTAACATTTTATTTATTCATTTGATCATATATTCATTTAATGAACTTTCTACCTGGTACTACGCTAAACATGGGGGACATAAAGATGAATTAGAGTTCTTTCCCTGAATGAGTTCACAATCCAATGGTACACACCTTAATCCCAGCTACTTAGGAGGCTGAGGCAAGAGGATTGCAAGTTTGAGGCCATTTTGAGCAACTTACTGAGACCCAGTCTCAAAATTTAAAAATTAAAAGGGCTGGTGATGTGATATGGCTCAGTGGCAGTGCACCCATGAGTTTAATCCCAGTACTGAAGAAAAGAAAAAAAAAAAAAAAAAAAAGAAGAAGAAGAGTGAGAGAAAAAGAAAAGAACTCACAATCCACAGAAAGTTCTTAAAAATATTTACAATATTGTGCAATATTTGCAGAAGGAGGTCAATACCATTTACAATAGGATCCCAGGGGATGAATTATTTCAAGGGAGAAATATCAAAATCTTCATAGAAGCCGCTAGTCCTTGGAATGAATCAGGTAGACAAAGAGGAAAGCCCAGGTCCAATATTTAGACTAGAATAACATTCCCCATCTGAAATTCATGGGGACACAAAACCCCAAGATAAAATAACCTGAAATGGTCTGTCAAGGATGTCCAGTCAAAGACCATCAGAAACAACCAGTTTCATTGACATATTGCAATAAAGAGAAAATGTACCAAGTTGAACCCTGGGGCAGCTCAGTAATAAGGGGTTTAGAAAGGTCTCCAGAGGGGATTGGGGGGAGGGTTTAAGGAAATGGGGATTTTCTTTGAATTGGATGCTATCAGGAAATGGGGTAAATCTTTGACTGGATATCTTTATAAATCTTACCTAGAAGAGAAGAGTGAAGCAGGGTTGAAGTTATAATTGGCAAGTAAACAGTAGTTAGCCAATTATTAGCCAGATAGGGAAATGAATGTTGGGTCATTTTTGTGGTTTGGACAATGCTCTTTTTTTTTTTCTTGTAATAAAAACATGATTATAACAGGCCTTGTATTTTCTGGTCCGTAGAGTTCCCAGAGGTGCTCTGTCAAAGTGTTTACATTCATCAGGAGAACGCCAAGGTCTAGCTGATAGTGCCCAGCCAGCTACTGATGGTACCTTTTCATCAGATGGCTCCTGATGACAGGGGCACCTTTTCTTTTTATCAGATGTTAGTGTCTGTAAAGACAAGGTGCAGGGGTGGGGAAAGTGGCAAAGTGGTTCTTTGTCAAAGTGACCACCTTTATTTATACCAATAGGTTACATTAGGTCATTAGTACCATAACCACATTATTGTTTAGAGTATCAGTAAAGTTGCTTATGTTGGAGTTACATTTTGCAGTTACATTTCACAGTTACAATATGCAATGTTAGGAGCTTTGTGCAGTTCTCAAGAAAGTCCATTGTCTGAAGTTACTATTAGGCAGGGCAGCTTCAGGAGCACTGAAACATTGTAGTTATCTAGCAAACAAATTCCTCTATTCCCAGGAGCTATGTGCCTAAGATCAAGGTCGAAACCCTCCTGAAGAGCATTGCTACAGTGGCCAGGCATCCCATATCTTTGACATGGGAGTTTCGCAGTAACTAGGCACTCCATACCTTTGCACAGAAACCTCCTAGCCACCAAGCATGCCACAATAACAAAAAGTATCAGAGACCCAATCCCAAACACAGAATTCCTACAAGTGTTGTTGAGAGCTTCAGAGTCTGGGAAGCCTTCTCCCAATTCCTCTTTAATTCTGTTTGAATTTCCATTCAGTTTAAGCAGGACTTATTTTTCCAATACTGATGGGCTGAGTTTAAAAGCTCTGTATTGCCACACATTTTGGAGAACATTTTTGGTCTGTCCTGACCCTGTCCTGGACCAGGTCTTCATGACCTGGAATCACATGAGCCAGACCTACCCTGACCTCCTCTGTTCATTTTCTAGGATGGAGACAAAATGTTTCTTTCTGCATAAACATACAGCTGCCCTCTTATTATTAGTCCCCTTAAAAGTATTTTTCATCCCAAAATGTTCCAATTTAATATCATTCTATGAAGTCAAGGCCCTCAAAGATGGAAATGATTAGCCAGTCTTCCTGTCACTAATTTCTCCTGAGTCTGGTCCATCTTCTCTGTCAACAGAACCACTGTCCTAAATCTCTATTTTATGCAGACTCTACCAGTTTCCTCCCTTTTTCTCCTGGAGGTGGGGGCATCTTCTTATCATAACACCCAAGGTCTTGACATTGCAGCCCCAGCCCACCTCTGCAGCCTGTTCTTCCCTTAGAATTGTTCACCATCCCAGACACCCAGGATCTTCCCCAGCTGCAGGCCACAGAACCACTCTTTCCTCTGCTTTGCCTGGCTCAGAGACCATCTTTGAAGCTCCTGTTTTCTCTCTTACTGTATTTATTTTTCACATATCCAGAACCACATACGTCCTGTTGGACTGTGACTGTGATTTGTCTCATTGATGGAAGGTACAATAGTCTGGCATTTCCAGTATCCAGCAGGAGGCCTGGCACAGAGGTGGCTCCAAGAATGCATAAATTAAAACCTGGGTAAAGAGGGTCTCTTCTCTCTCTTCCCACTGTGATAGTCCCACCTCTAGGTAGACATCCCTCACTTCCAAGGTGGTCCATTTGAACTTTCAACAGTTTTATTAGAAAGCTCTACCTTATATGAGACCCAGATTGGTCTCTCTTCTAAATCTAGTGCCTTGTCACGTGAGTTTTCACTACCCTGGTCATCCCCCTATATACCCCTAGCATGAATCCCAGGGCTGGACATAAGTTTTCAGATGTGGTTTGAATAGTTCAGAGTAAAGGAGAACAATCAGCTCTCTCATTCTAGCCCAAGATCCCATTAGATTATTTGGCCCCATTGCCATTGAGTTTATAGTCAATTCAAATGTTTAGTCTTTTGGGATTTTTATCTGTTTTGTAAGTGCTGCAACTAATTCATGCTTCTCTCATCTTAACTTGCACAATTGATTTTTTTGGATCCATGGGGAGACGCTTGTGTTCATCCCAGTTACATTTCATCTTGTTATATTTAGCTCATTATCTTATCCTTGGCAAGGACTTGTTGCATCCTAGTTCTCTCCCTGATTAGCATCATCTGCAATTTTGATGATCATGCTCTGTGTACCATCTTTTAAATTTATATAAATGCTAAACAGCATTGGGTTAAGATCAGATCCCCTATTCCCATTCCTCCCTCCTAATTTTCTTTCTCTTTCTCTCTTAGTCTCTCCCTTTCTCTCTTGCTCCAAAAAGTTGCCAGTCTGCTTCCTAGGGCCTAATACCACAAAACTCCTTTCATGGTGATAGTCATCAAAATCATCCCCTTTCAGGAAGTCATTCAACTGGTTAACAATCCACCCAACAGTGGATTCTGGTTTTGTGCCCATTGTTTTTTGTCAAGTCCACAGGACACAATAAGAGGCAAGCCCTCCTGATTTCAGATTTATTAGGCCCATCCTATTTTGGTGTGTTTTGTTTGCTGTACCTTGTTTAAGAGACCCAGAGGTTAGTTTCTTCCCATAGGAGCTCACAGTCCACCCTTTTAGTGCTCTGTTACAGAATCTCCTTTGGAAGACACAAGCTCTTCTTTTCACAATGCCAATGATATTGACACATTTCCTGTTTTCTAAAACATAGAAAATATGTATTTTTATCTGCTGAATATCTATATGTATTAGCTCTACAGTGAAATTTTCCTGAAGTTTTGTTTTGTTTCTAAAAGGAAAATCTAATTTCATCTGGAAACTCCATAAATTTAAGTCACCTAATGGGGAACCCACCAAGACAGACTCAAGACATTGATTGTTGACCATGTTTGGTGAAGATCTCAGGTCTCTACCCCCTGGCATTTTTCTTCTTCCTTCCATTCCTAAACTCTTCTATTCAGAAGTAGGAGGAGGTTTCTGAGCACTTTGTGGCAAGGCTGATCTGGTTCAGGGAGTAGGACCTTGACCTGAGAACCCAAAATGGTCTTAGTCTATAGTTCCATCAGTGAACTATATTTCAGGATATTTAAAAATCAGAGCCTGAAAAGGCTAATCTAACACAAACCTACACCAATGTATAGAATGATTGAAAAGGAATTAACAGAGATTTCAACCCTCTTACCCTGCTCCCACAGCTCTTCTGGATTGTTGGTCAATGGTATTCTCTCTCCTGAGGGAGGGCAGTGGAGGTTGGGAAGAGAACCTCAGTGGCCACCTAACCAAACCTCAACAGTAGAAATAGACTGTAGGCTAAAACTTGAAAGCCTCATAGATTTTTTGGTTTAGAAAAAAGGACTGAAGTACCACTTTCAAAGTCAGTTCAGATATCACTTCCTATAAGAAACATTTCCGGAACTTTTCCCATGTTGGGCTGAGCTCCAGTGTATCCTGGGAACATCTCTGTCTCTGCCCTTACTACAGCACTTTGAAATGACATTTATGACACGTTGGTCTACCCACACTATACCTTGATTTCTTCAAAGAGTAGAGACTGTCAGACTCCTGGCATCCCCAGTGCCTAGGACTGGGCTTGGCGTGGAGCAGGGGTTTGACAAGTATTTACTAAACTTAACAGAGCAATTTTTAAGGCTCTTAAGTTCATAATGTCCACTGTACATTTTGTTCAACTCCCCCTCTCTCTTAGTTTTAAAGGCCATATGAAATTTAATACATTATTTCAGATTCATGAACACTTTGCTCATTACATTAGTCTTGTTAAAGGAGTCCATTATTCCAGAAATCTTGTTAGAAGAGAGCTCTTTTTCATTGCAGAGTTTTCCATGGATTGCCAAAGCTCAAGAGGCCAGGGGATACAATACCTTCTGCTTTTTTAGGATTCCAGTATGTTAGTAGGGAGGGAAAAACTTTATTAAAACTTTTAATGTCCATGAGACATTATCTCATGGAATCCTACAGTTTGAGAACCAGAAACTTAAGCTCAGAAATTTTTCCAAAGACACATGGTAAGTGGCAGAACAAGGCCTGGAATCTAATCAAGTGAGCCTAATGCTCTTCCTGTGATCTCCTCACTCCACCCCAGAAGATCTGCTCAAAGCACCTTTGGCCTCTCCATCCCCCTGACTGAGCTCCCAGTTTAGGCCACTGGCCAAGTGTGCAGAGGCCATGCTTTGGGCAGGAGTCCCTCTGAGAAACTGTTACTCTGGTCGTGTGAGGATATGGGACCCAAAAGAAAAAGTGGGACTTCCTGCTTGGCATCAGCTACCCCCACAGCCACACATTCACATGTGGGTATTGCAGCTCCTTCAGGGTCCTTGTCATCAACATTTCACAGGGAGACTGGCTATCGTTCTTCAGGATATGGGGGAAGAAACAGGCTCAGATATGGCAGATGTGATCAGTTCTTTGTCAAGAGCAGCAAAGAGGCTGAATGACTGCTGTGAGTGTGGAGGCCATTGATGGAAGGGACTCTGGAGGCTGGAGAAGGTAAGTAAATATTGATCCAGGGGGCTCTCCTGGAGGGTAGGCAGAGCACCTCGGGTCTTGACTGGCCACTAAAAGGGCAAGTGTCATAGGCAGGGGTCCTTTCCCTAAATAGCTGGTCTGGCATGTACCACTTTGAGACTCCAATCCATTAAACACCCATACCTAACAGAGAGAAGCAAACTGCAGCCCTCTTGTGCCCAAGGAACAGGTAGATCCTCCATGGCACAGTGGGGCCCGAGGATGGGTCATAATCCTCTAGTTCTTCTATGTTGCCCTTCTTCCACTCTCTTCCAAGCATACATGAGCCTCTCTTGGGGAATTTTCTTTTCCTTTTCCTTTTCCTTACAGAAGCTGCCATTTACTAGCTTGGCCCTTCTCAACAGCCTTGGTGAGGAAGATATGCAAGTACTTCTCCACTGAGGGGTGAGCATCAGCCATGGATCCAGCACCTGGGTTGCAACACATGCCTCTTCTCTTCTCTGCATTTTCCTGTGATGGAGGTGAGGTGCTGTGGCATCATGAGAGTTAGTAGAAGAAGGATCCTGCTGAATTTCCCCCTTCCCCAACAAGCTCTGCTGCAATGTTCCAGTTGTATTTTAAAAGTAATAATAATGAAACTTTGACTTGAATTGTACATAGAATTCCCAATCCATTTTTAGAGCTTTTAGGGAAAGTGGCAGTGGGAAGATCTGGACCGCCCACCCCCCCCACCCCCCACCCTTGTAGGGGGCAGCAGCTCAGAGTGCTGCACACAGGGCTGTGTGGGCTGTCCTCTATCACCCAGGTCCCAGATTCTTCAGGGAAGGAAACAGAACTGGACAGGGTGAGTGGGAGGGAGGTGGGGCTAGACACAGGCTGCCCTGGGGAGGAAGACAATGGATGTGGCTGTTGTCAGTGGGCACAGTCTCTGGCTTGTATCAGACACTGGCTGAACACCAGCTCTGTCTTGCTCCCACCTTGCTCTCAACCCTGCAGGAGTGGGTCCAGGGTGGCTACATGAAGCCAGGCAGGCTGTGCACTGCACACCTCAGGGTATCACTCATAGGGACAGCAATAAACCCACTGTAGACCTGAAATGAGGAAGTCCTGCCCTCCACCCTCTTGCCCTCTAGAACCTCTGGACACTATGCATGTGACTGCTGCCATGGAGGGAAGGCAAAGGTATCCTGTGGGTGACTATGCTGTGGGCATCACCCACTGTGAGCCAGGCAAGCCCAATGCTCTCTACATGAAATGTAGGGATACATTTGAGAGAAGCCAAGAAGTCAACCACTGCAATGTAGGATGTGGCCGCAGAAGGACAAGGGCCATGGGAGAACACAGGAGGGGTAAGGACCCAGCCTTGAAGGAGGTAGGGGAGGTCCAGCAGCTTCCTAGATGCAAGAATGTCTAAGCAAGGACTGAAGGCCCATCCTCAGTAAGGACATGCCAAATTTCAGACTCTGGGGTGACAATAGAATGTCTGTTCTAGAGTGTGAGGAGAAACTACCCCATCTCCCTAGTGTCAGAGTTTTGAAAGTCTGTAATTTAAGAATTTGTCACAAAAGCAATAACATCACTGAGATATTTAAACAATTCCATCAGATTCCTTTTCTTCCTATTATCTCAATGTGATTTTTTTTTTTTTTTTTGGTAGCTAAATAAGAATAAATATCACCAGTAGGGGGAATAGATGTCTAAAAAACAAACTCAAAAATGTTTTTCTTATATGAAAATGGCTGTGCATACTACTAATGGTTTCCATATCAATATTTCTTTGTTTATGGTTTGCTTTAAATGCCTTTCCTAAAGATCACACAGGAAAACAAAAATGTTAAACACATAAAATACACTTTTTAAGGGCATTTTGACAATAGAACCTTTCCAATAATAAAATTTAACATTCAAGACCCACATTGCACTTTGTTATATAATGCCACAGTCCTTATTACAGCTTCAGGGTACAACCT